>NC_085094.1:1993148-2045648 GCF_963422355.1 Corticium candelabrum
CCGTGTCCGTGTCCGTCTGTGTCTGTAAGTGTCCGTCTGTGTCTGTAAGTGTCCGTGTCCGTGTCCGTGTCCGTGTCCGTGTCCGTGTCCGTGTCCGTGTCCGTGTCCGTGTCCGTGTCCCTGTCCGGTTCTACGTCTGTGCGTGGGTGTCCGTGTCCATGACCGTGTGTCCGTGTCCGTCTGTCTCTGTGAGTGTCCGTGTCCATGTCTGTGTGTCCGTGTCCGTGTCGGTCTCCGTGTGCCCGTGTCCTTCTGTCCGTATCCGTGTACATTTTGTCCGTGTCCGTGTCCGGGTCCGGGTCCGTGTATGCGTGTCTGCGTGTCCGTGCGTCCGTGTGTGTGTGTATGTGTGTGTGTGTGTGTGTGTGTGTGTGTGTGTGTGTGTGTGTGTGTGTGTGTGTGTGTGTGTGTGTGTGTGTGTGTGTGTGTGTGTGTGTGTGTGTGCGTGTCCGTGTGTGTGTGTGTGTGTGTGTGTGTGTGTGTGTGTGTGCGTGCGTGTCCGTGTGTGTGTGTGTGTGTGTGTGTGTGCGTGCGTGTCCGTGTGTGTGTGTGTGTGTGTGTGTGTGTGTGTGTGTGTGTGTGCGTGTCCGTGTGTGTGTGTGCGTGCGTGCGTGTGTGTGTGTGTGTGTGTGTGTGTGTCCGTGTGTGTTCGTGTGTGTGTGTGTGTGTGTGTGTGTGTGTGTGTGTGTGTGTGTGTGTGTGTGTGTCTGTGTCTGTGTCTGTGTCTGTGTGTCCGTGTGTGTGTGTGTCTGTGTGTGCTTGTGTCCGTCTCTGTGTCTGTGTGTCAGTGTCGGTATGTCCGTGTCCGTTTTGTCCGTGTCCATTACCGTGACCGTGTGTCCGTGACCGAGAGTCCGTGACCGTGTGTCCGTGTTCGTGACCGTGTCCGTGTCCGTTTTGCACGTCTCCCCGTTCGTATCCGTGTCCATACAAAATATAAAGTAACTACAAAATACTATATAGTATAATCTAAATATAATACAAATATAATACAAATATAATACAAATATAATACAAATATAATCTAAATATAATACAAATATAATACAAATATAATACAAATATAATACAACATGACACAAAATATATACAAAGTGACGACAAAAGGGACATAAACTAATAGCCACACTTACTGAATTGCAAAGGCAAGCTGGTGCTGTACAAAACCTACAAAAGAGAAAACATGTTGCAGCTAAATCTAGAATGAGGTATTAATTAAATGATGGCGATATACTAACCTTTCTGTTGTCAGAGCTATACGCTCTCAGTGCGTACGCATATCGCGTGTTGGGTAGGATGGGACCGTTGTAATATCCACCGTAAACGCGACCGTCGCCGATCGTTATCGAAAACGGAATGTCGTCGTAATCAAACTGCGCGGCGACGTAGACGACACTCTGAGAAAGGCTGTCGGTGTAACGAAACGAAACGGGCGACGTGAAGTCAATACCATTAACATTGTCACCAGACGAGAGGATAGATACTAGTAATTGAACGCATCTAAATGCAAGAAAAATTGGTTCAAAATAAGTTCACTGTACACAGTGGCGGATCTAAAATTTCAAAAACGGCCCGGAGTTTCCTACATTTGAGAAAAGGAGCGTGTCACACGAGATAAACAGATTTTAAGTACGTCAGAAAACCCATCGCTATTTTCGTGTTTATAATTAGTCGGTACCAGTATCAATAATAATGTTGATAACACTAAAACATTCTGACGTTTAGTGCTTTTATGGACACAACCTTTCCTTTGGAAGACAACATTAAACTGCAGTGTGTAACTTAGAGATGTAGGGCCATGCAGCAAAGGCGGTTCCACAAAACCACGGAACCGCTCTGCATGGATACACCACTCAATGTCATAACATAACGATTGGTTTGGTGTGTTCGCTCACTTGATAGGGCCGTTAATGTTGGATGGTTGCGACAGAGCGATCGATTGATGCTTATTGGACAAACTGTCTGACGGCAAGAGTGGAACTTCAGGAACTAAAATCAACATCGATGTCTGTCCAATACACTTAAATATTTGACCTGAAGTCTCACCGTCGATTGGTGTTGTCACATATACGGGTATGCTCCACTGCTCGTTTGTGTGTGTTGACGTGGCGACTGTAATAGTGAAACGGACGTCGGCTAGAAGATCGTCGATTCGAGTTTCTAGGACTGATGCGTTCAATGTCAGTGTGTTGTTGATATGAACGAAATAGCGTTGGTTGTTGAGGTTGTACCACTTGCTGCCTTCATAACGTACCTGTATAACAACATCAAGAAAAGTGAGTTTCATAGCAACGAGCTAAAACAAAGATTACCAAACAGAAACAACAACATGCATGCAACAACAATGGAACACCAAAAGAGACAGTAGCAACAACAAGAACAAGAAAAACAAGAAAAACAACAAGAAAAACAAGAAAAACAACAAGAAAAACAACAATAACAACAAAAATAACACTAACAACAATAACAACAATAACAACAATAACAATAACAATAACAATAACAACAATAACAATAACAACAGCCACAAACAGTAGAGCAACAATAATTCAAATATACAAGAAAAACAGTAACACACCATTAATAATGCATTCACAAACACTATAGTATCCATAACAACAAACTACCATAAAGCTACAGTAATACCTAATTGAAAAAACAAGAATACAGCAGCAGCATAACAGCAACTATAAAATACATCAATGACGAGAAAGACAGCAAAATATTACTGGAATTCAAACATATTTAAGTGCGATTAAATTTAGCAAATTTCGCGATTCAATAGAAAAGCTAAATTAAAACTACTTGCCAATTTGAGAAGCGTGAAAATAATGTTATCTTGTTAGATAGCTTAACTTCTGTACAGTACTACTCACATCACTTGTTCATTGGCTTCTTCAGCAGTACACCGTCCGTCACTAATATTATCTCGAGCCAATAAGTAAAAAACCTGAGAAACTAACTTTTCTCTCCCTTACTAAGTAAGTATATCAAGGTAGCTACCCTGCAAAACTTTAAATCCCAACACAAACAAGATGGATGCAAACGCCCGTATCATAAGTGCAGAAACGGTGGGGCCCAAATAATACATGGTCCACACAAAGGTTCATGCCTTGATCACTGCAATACTCCCACATGCAAAAAAGCAAAATGATGTTGTAATGTTTGGCCCTCTAAACCTCCAAACCTTCACACCTATGCATATATACCTTGTACTGTCGTATTGGTTCAAAAATATTGTCTGGTTTAGTCCAACCGACTAGCACTGAACGCCTATCCAGCAGCCGCACCGTAACCATTCGCGTTGCTCCTGTAATAGAAGAACAATCAACATTCCAAATCCCTTGCTAAAAGTCCAGTGTAACGTATGTGCTTACTCAATGTAGACAGACTCATGTCTACAACGGTGAGATAGGCGACGCTAGACGGAAATCTCCTCAGAATTCCAGTTCCTGGATCCGGAACCAACGCAACGCAGCGATACCATCCCGCTTTAGAAAGTGCGATCTTTTGAAAAACAAGTAATGCCTTCGTCTCACTTCCGGCAGTTGTAACAACCTGAATGCTGTCTCCAAGAGCCCTCTCGGCCTCCCATCTGAACTCCGATCCGAGCACAGCCAATACACGACACTGCAGTATCGCACTATCACCCGCCATAACCGATTTATTCATCGGAACCTCCAGGAACAAAGGACCGACTAGCAAAAAACCAGACACGACAAGTGTCTAATGCTTGTTCACACACTATTGCTTTTAACGGCAATTATTACCGTTCACCGTCGCCACGTGATTTCTTGGATCGGAACATGAGTAGTTGCCTGCAATACTTAATGAGGCTGCTGATATTACCAAACGAGACGTTCGCTTCCACATCATTCCGCGAGCGGTCGCATCGATGAAAGGAGTGACGTTCAGCGGGCGTCCGTTCTTGAACCACAAAATCGACGCGTTGCTAGGTCCGTAAGACACGACACTGCAGGCAAGAGAAAACGTACTGCCGTAGAGTACAAGCTGTGACTGCGAACTGGTGACAACGCGGTCAAAAACTGTAGTAAATATCAACATAAAAACAAAGTTAGGACAGAAGATCGCTCTTGCATTCAGGAGCATACACTGAAGAGAGATGATTGCTGTCTCGTGTAGGCCTGCTCGATTGCTTGCCCGACAACGGTACTCGCCGCCATCTTGCCAGCCGTCAAACGAGGCAATCTGTAGTGTGCTTTCGCGCCAAGTGCTTCCCACGGTATCACTTCGTACTACGCGAGATGTATTGGAAGAGTACCAAGTGATGGTTGGAATAGGATAACCGATCGCTTTGCAACGAAACGAGACAGGACGGCCCCACCTTACCATTATGGTCTCATTAACAGTGACGATGGAAGCTGGCACTATTTGTAAACATTAAAGGCATGTTGTAATAGGCTGCACACACACACACACACACCACACACACACACACACACACACACACACACACACACACACACACACACACACACACACACACACGCACGCACGCACGCACAAACACACTCACACACACACAAACAATCACACACACGCACGCACGCACACACACACAAACAATAAATACATGAGACAATAAATAAAGTTACAAGCAAACAAAAGCAGGTGGACGGAAAGGCATCAGCGTAACCAGGAAACAAACAGACTACACGAGTGTAGGTTAAAGCACTTTGCAAACAAACAACAATTCCCACAATAAGCAACCAAGATCAACCGCACAAACAACTCTACCCACGCAATCACAAGCACAAATAATTCCATTGACGTACTTCGAATGTGAGCAGCTTCAGACTTGATCGAAATAAAACGTCCATCAAATCTTCTGCTCTCTGCAATACATTTGTACTCCCCCAGCTGAGCTGTAAACCTGCTGTAAATAAGTCGACTTGTCACTACATTCGTTTCATTTGTTGAATGAACAGTTTCAGTAGGAAAAAGGATATGATCAATACCACCAAGATGCCATGACCAAATAATCGTAGGAATCGGGTAACCACAAGCTCTACAAACCAACTCCAATCTCTCTCCAGATGCAGTTGTGACATCCTTAGGTTTTTCCAAAAAGTAGGGGCGAACTAGAAAATTAGATCAACAGAAAGTGATTGATTGAAATGGAACAGTAAAGGATAACCAAGCCTTACCTGAAAGAACGGCATGTCTTGATTCAAATTGATCTGGCAAAGAACTGGTTCCTGCTATACAATGGTAATCATTACTGCCATCTGACCCTGCTACGTTTCTGAGCGTTAGTGTGCTATGAATGCCTCCACAGATTTGTCTTGTAGTGCACATTGAATGTGGAAGTTGGACTGATCCTTTCCACCAACTCACAACGTCATAATTGAATGTGAAATCAGTTACCAGACATGTCAAATTCACATCTTCTCCCACAGCAGCAACAGTATTTTTTGGCTGAATTGGAAATGGCCGACGAGCTACAAACCAAATAGTTTGAGTCTGGAGTACTAAGTTAAAATGGACCTACACGCACTCACACCACAAACACACACACACACACACACACACACACACACACACACACACACACACACACACACACACACACACACCACTTACCATCCACCAACACAACTGAGACCACAACAGCAGGCTGTCCAATGCCATTGCTTGCAGTACATGTGTACATCCCAGCGTCTGATACCGAAACAGCATGCAAGGTAAGATTCTTTGCAACTGCGTTCCTCACTCCAAACAAGTCGTACTGCAATGAGTCTACTGCCACACCATCCTTCATCCAAACCAAACTTGGCAATGGATACCCCACAGCAGCACAATGAAGAGTCTTCGTCCTGTTACCCGTAAACAAACGTTGACATTCAACAGGTGACGCCAAGATTTGTGCTTGTGCTGTATACAACAATCGAAATAACATGAAATTCTCAGTAAGAAATGACAGATTGCTTGCACGAATCATACCAAATACTGTTGTAAGTGCTGCATCTCGACCAATCTCGTTGAAAGCCACGCACGTGTATTTCCCTGCCTCTTGAACACCTCCCACAACTAGAGCACTCATAGCCATGTTCTGCTTTTCCATCACAGTCAGAGATGAATGGACGCTCCCCGATGGTTTGACCCACACAACAACAGGATGTGGGTAACCAACGGCCTTACAGAACAATGAAATATCTTTTGTATTAGAATTCAAGATTGTATGATTGTGAGGTTTGACAACAATACGACTGGCCACTAAACAATAAATATCAACCACCAACAAAATTATTTGTTAATATTATTAGACTGTTCACCTTTAACTGATGCTACAGAAGAAATCGAGTTGTTAATTCCTTCCTCTATAAAGCACTCGACAAGTCCTCCTCCCCATAATCCAGAAATTTGCACTTCACTCACTACTGTACTGCCATTCTGATACACCTTAGAGTTGTGTATGTCTTGTCCACCCACCCAACGCCATTTGATTATAGGAGATGGTCTGCCAATTGCAGAGCACATCAGTGATCCAACTTCATGGTATTGAAGACTTATGTTGGATGGCTCAATGATAAACTTAGGAGGATAATCTATACGCAACACAAACAATTTTGTATATTATACGTTGCAATCTGTATAACATAAACGTGCTGTAACACTAATACCTGGACGATACACTTTGACTTCACACAAGGTCAGCATTGATTTAGTTGTGTTACTGGCTGTGATGTGCACAGATTTACCCTTGATTGGTGCCACACAATAAAATCTGGCATTGTTGTCTCGTCTTGCTGTCCATGCTGAACCACACTGAATCATGCCCCCTACCGTCTTGTCTGTTTTGTTGCCAACATAGACAGCCATACCGTCCATGCTCTTGTAACTGGATGGCTTGTAAATGACATCGACCATGTGAATGAGTGTTAATTCAGAAAGAGTGACTTCCCAGAATGCTCCTGCTCCATAACTGGATTGATAACATTCCCCAGAGTTCACACGCTCTGATCCATCTAGAGCTTTCCACACTGGATTTATCAAATGCTGCTGGCTAGAGGCTGAGATAGACACCGATGAATAGATATTCAATATTGGATCTGTAAAATATTTAAATTTAAAATTATTGATAGTAACCATTAACCACTTGGAGACTTTCCGACCATAAAACACCTGCACTTCACACAGATAAAGACGACGAGCTGCAGATGTTGAGCTGATGACAACGTAGTGACCAAGCCAAGGCTCACGACACACAAATGTTTTCCAACCATTGTTTTGCTTTGCTTCAACACATTTGTGATAGTCTGAAAGCCTGGTGAGACTACTGCCTACACTCACTTCTACTCCTATGTTGTTAGTGGTTGGCATGAGAACATTAACCTTGGTCACAAGATACGGATGCCTCAGAAACAGTTGAAACCAAGATGTCTCGTTGTGATTCAATTCTGTGTGAGCACAAAATAATTCTTCAGTTCTGTTTACACCATCTATTGCCAGAGCTGCTCTGCCATCTCCGTGTGGAAATGCTGATAGGGAAGCGTTTATGCTGTTAAAGTTCATCATCACCTTTTTTCCTAGACAAACAAAGAAATATTGACAGTGTATGACTAAATAACCAACAATGCTTACCTTTTTCTCTTGTCAGTACCACCTCACAGAGGGCCAAATATTGAGGAGATGCAACATCTAACCTGATGAATACATACCTTCCTAAAGCACCTCTGCAGTTATAACGTATTGTCGCCATGTCTCTTCCACCATATCTCCAAGGGCGGCCACACATCACACCATCAGTGCCATTAGACAAGGAAGTGTTAGCAATAACTACCTGCAAACCATTCATTCCGTCTAATCTCACGTTGGGTAAATTGGAGGATGCTCTCATTGTTGTTACTCTGACTATCGTCACTAAACGAACATCATTCAAATCCATCATCCACCAAGGCTGTATCTGCCGTTCTGAAATAAAGCAATCACTCCAATAACGACTGCTAGTGCCCTCGATGGCCCACTGAGGCAAGTGCAGAACACCAGAACGTTCTTCCATCAAAACGCTAGAAGCACGTGCATGAACCGCACTGTACACGTCAACTAAATCAGCTAGAGAGGCAGAAACACCATCAAGGTGGTGAGAACATTTAGTGTGTAGAAACAGTGGACAAGTGCAACAAGTAGGTGGATCACTTAATAACACGTCAAGAGCACAAAACGACTGTGTTCAAGCCCCAGCATCTGCCTCACCCAAATTCCACCCGAAACCAAGCGTTTGCATAAAATGCAGCTACAACAAGTGACTCTGAAGGCCTAATCTAACACTTCCAAGCAGTAGCAGCACTTGACGCATTCTAGCTCCTAACAATCGAATGTCAAAGCGCATGAGGCTCATACAGCTCTCGAACTCTTGATCAATTGCCCATTATCTTCTCAGCCCGTAATTCGCGCGAAATTAGGAACCCATCAGAATAAACAGGTCATTTCATCCTAGCACAACTATGTACGCACAAACTATGGCAAGTACAATCAATATCATACCTTCAACAAGAAGACATTTTGCAAAGAAGAATAGAAAGAGTCGAAAGCAGAGCCACATGCTAGACATCAGCTTGGAATTAAAACTAACCAAGACTACTGCTGAGCTGCGCAGGATGGTGACGGGTGACATCTCGTCACAGAGACAATCAGTAGACCACACCAGCGGCTTTTCTGTAAACCAAGGCAAAGCGAGGAAAGAGATAGTCATGTCACTGGTAGCGCCGCCAGCAGTATGAAAGGTGCTTAAAACGATGTGTTGATGACACTCCAGGCTGGGCTGTTGATGATCCAACCTGTTACACTTAACGCTAGAGCAGGTGTAAGCGTTGAACAGTGACAAGTTCTATTTTTGACACTGCAACCTGACTTTGATCAAAATTAAACAAAAAAATGTAATTTAATGTTAATGTTAATGATATATTTCCATCACACCAGAATACTCTAGGAGCTGGGTACACAAACACAGAATACGTAAACACAAAATACGCATCACACACTAAGTTAAGCTACAAACTACACTAATAATTTCATGCTTCTAACACATGTCAGTCCTGAAACTAGTTCGTTAAACAGCCAACGATCAATATGACAGGAATAACCATGGGTGAAGTATGATAAGTCACCAAAAGCACAAAACATACAAAATGTGACGATTTACAGAAGTCAAGTCGCATGACTGCTAAATCAGTGTAAAACTCTAAACGACAAAAGAATTAGATCTATACTGAAATCGCCAAAATTGTAGCAAAGTACTTCAATGCAACAGGATCAAGTAAACCAGATTTACGGTAGATAATTAAATAAATAATTATTGTACTACTAACACAGTCAAGACTCATCTAAGACCAATAATCTTGCATCGAAAAAGTCTTCAAGACATCAACAACATTGCATAAACTATTTATAAAAGTATCGCTGCGTGATACAAGCAATTGACAATGCTAATTGAAAGTGGCATTGTCCCTAAACAAATGCACTCTGTTGTGGTCTGCTTGCCTAATTTTGAGTCCTTGCTATGTAAATACCTTATCATGCCGGAAGCCAAAAACCTAGTTGTCCAACAATTTGGGTATCTAATTAATATTCTATTGTAATAGTTGCTCAAGACAGTTGCAATAACAGGATACACAACAACCACAAAGCTATCATATATTATTGCTAGAATTTTAGTGCTCTTCGTTATTTAGTATAAGATTTATTATTGCATAGTGACCACCCTGACTAACCAATTTGTGCCATACAATTCCTATCCATTTTCCTCAATCCAGCTGTGTCATCATAGCAATGAGCTAGACTTCTGCTCCAACAGAGATCTTAGATTATTGACATCTTTCTCTCTATACCATTAAAGACAGTTAATAATTAACCATCGTTTTCAGAAAAAAATTATTTAATACAGCATTGCTTAACTTGTATATCTCCTTGTACTTCAATTACATCACAAATGAATTAAAAGATTAATTAAATAATTGTACAAGCCAAAATCCACAAGAAAATCCTCTCTTGTAAACTGATCTCCTTTTGAAATCAAGTTTGACCAAGAAATAATCTTCATGTTACGTGCTACAAGTAGACTACATGGTATACACATGACGTTGTATCTAAAATTTAGCAGGATTACAATGTTGTTGTTGCTTAGCTTTTCTGTGAGGTCAGTCTGTAGTACATAACTAAGTTTGCTCTAGATGCTAATTGCAATTTCACGTGCATAGGATCTTCTCCTTGTGTTTCTGTTAATGTCAATCACTATTGCATTGTGTTTGGTCTACACATAAATTATATCACAGACATAATATCTATACTACATGACAATAAAAGTGGGAAAAGGGCCTTACGCTCTGACAGCACTGCAGTTAGGGCAGTGCCTATACATAAATATCAAATGACACATCAGACAGCATACTTTTTTGTGATGCCATTTCAGTTCAGCAATCAATAATAGCACTGCAGGTAGCATAGCACAAACAGTGTAAGATATCTGACAATATTCTACTGTAAACATACTGAATGACTGGCTTCTACCCGCGATCAAAGCAACTGCTACCACTATATCATCACTTTCATGCACTATCACCATATTATCAGTACAGCAGACATACACCATGCAACTGGTTCCAATGACTAGAAGCTAAGCGCTCTCAAACATAATTAGATATCTGAAAGGAGCTTTTCAGAACCTATGCAAATTGTCCTCGCCTCCAAGGGCGCCTAACCTAGAAAAATAGCGCCTGAAATTTTTGGTACTTCAACTTAATTTCTCCATCCAGACAGACTTGGACTGGTGGAAAGCGCCAGCAAGAGCTTTTTTGGGTCGTTTCCGCATTGTTGACTGAGAGGATGAGAGTCCGGTGTCTACCCTATTCTACTGTATGGGGAAGGATGCAGAAGAAGTCCAGTCTAGTGATTCAATCGACAGGATGGTGAGTCTATTGAACAGCATATATGACCCCCTTGTATATGTACACACTACTGGATACATGCCAGTATGATGAACTTTGTGCGGTGAAATAGAATTGTTGTGGGTATTAAAGACCAGATGCTGTCAAAAACGCCTCCAAAGGGACGAAGCTCTCATGTTAGAGAAGGTCAAACGACCTACATGACAGAGGAAAGCAGTAAGAGAGCAACAGCAATGTCTGCAAGGAAACAGGAGCAAGAGCAACCCAATTGTTATGGAGGAGGTGAGAATTAAATTAAGCAGCCTCCAGATTGCCATGATAGTAGGTGCGTAAGGCCAGCAGAGCAGGTGGCAAAAATTCCCACAGGTGGCAATTCAGAAACAACAAAAGCGAAGTTTGATATCAGACAGTTAACACCACACAGCCGGCAGTGCAAGCACTGCAGAATCATGCTAGAGAAGTACATTGTCCTGCACAACAAACTACATACTCGATCAGATAGAGAGCAACTGGAAGGGGCACTTTGCCACTCAGTGTTTTCCAAGACATCGATATCCCTACAGTTACTGATACTTGAAAACGTGTGCATGTTCCCTGAGGAACAATACATGTGAGGGGGCGTGACCCACAATTAGGCGCCTTGCATACATGTACAATACTCATTGCACAACTTGGTCAGTCCTAAAGTTATGTCAGCCAAAAGACCTTAGTTTGGGACCACAAAAAACATTACCAGACAAGCGAGGACACCTGGTACTGTCCATTATCTGACTTTGTAAATGAAAATTGGTGTGACAAAACTTACTCAGGCCCCAGATCTACTCATGCAACTGCATGGTGAAGAAGTTGCTGCAACAAACATGACCAATCAAAATGGTTTAGTTAGAGCTACGCCCACTCATAATGCTGTATAACTTGTTATTTCTGCAATTGTGATATTTCTGGGAATTCTGTGAAGAAATTACGAAGCTCATAAATAAAATTTGCAGAAATTTTGGTCTATCCGCGGAGTTCCAGGAAGTCACTGTTCCAAAACATGTGTCTACCAGTAACTGTCTTCCTGGTTGGAACGCCAAAATTTAATTCACAGTAATTAAAAATTTAGTCTAAATTCTCAAATCGCAGTAATTTAAGACCGCAAAATAACAGATTATACGGTGGTCATGAATTCACCCCATCACAAATTCCTGGATCTACCACTGAAAGTCTTTGTGGGAGACAAACTAGACACTGTATAATGCAGAACTGACAGTGAGAACCAACATCTGCATCACTGGGGCATTAATTGGGACAGTTCACAACCACACCGTCTGCAAATAACACAACTTTAAATGAGACTATCTTTGTTGTACAAGGACTGAAAATGAGTTTGTTGAGATTACCAACACCATAACTTGACAACAACAACCAGATAACCAATGCAAATGTCAGTCCGATGTTAGAGACACGTACTTCAAGAAAGAAAGCCATACTCAGTATTTAGAAATGATGGTGGTTCCAAAGACATCAGGAAATGTGAGAATATTTGTTGACCTGAAACGTCTCAGTGAGACTATTCTCAAAGACTTCAACCCAAAGCCCAGCTTACAGAAGCTACTGTAATCTCAAAAGTGGATTCAAACAGTGGTTTCTGGTTGATTCTACTGGATGAGAAATCAAGGTTATTGACAACATTGCTTACACCATGGGGAGAGATAGCTTCCGCCAATTGCCATTCTGTATCTCCAACGCATATCACAACTGTTTCAAAGAAGAATGGGTCAAATATTGGCATTATTACAAGCAGTTGTTTGCCATGTTGATGATTGATGTCCATATTTTCGCAAGAATCAGACAGAAAATGATGCGATACCAACACAAATTCTGACACGAATTAATCCAGGAGGCAAGTGTGACACTCAACAGAGACAAGTGTGCAATCAGTATTATGAGCATTAATTCGCTTTCTTGGGCATGTTGTAGATGTTACAGGAATACAGGCAGATTCAAATAAATTGTCAACCATTTGCAAGACTAAGTAAATGCCCAAACAATATAGCAGAGCAGAGTTGAGGCGGTTATTTTTAATGGCTAATCAGTTTGAATTGATTCAGATGCCATCTTTGTGTTTCCTCCAAAGGCCAGAGCAGGCGACTAAGACTGTCAAATGGATCAACACCCAGGTCATATATCACCAAAACTGAACTTGGAAAAGTGAAAAGGAATAGGAACTAAGCAAAAGCCGGTAAGGACCCATTCAACTGTCAGAAGCTCAGGATCACCATCATTTGAGAGTATACAGAGTCAACACATATCAATTTCTAGACTGCAATCAGTAGTTGCTAGTAAACCTCCACACACGCTAGAACTGAAAGGGGGAGATATTAGCCTTGTAAGCCAAATCTTCCTCCGTGCTCACTGTGCAACCTCATATGCTGTTTGCCTGCTCGCACATGAGATCAGATGTTTGATCTGGAACTGTTCAATAACCAGAAGTAGAGGTAAGGTCACAAAAATGAATACTTCAATGTTGCAAGTGATCGAAGTACTTTACAACACGGCAGTAGCACTACGGGTTGTTCTTCGCAAAGATACACATCGCCATAAGCTTGCCCTCAAATGCTGGGTGTGGCACTCCTGTCGATCTGAGACGGTTTATTGTAATGATGGCGTTTGAAGATATCGCAGAAGCCAGGTGGTAAGCCGGAGGGTCAAATCTTCCAGAACTCACACACACACACGCACACACACACACACACACACACACACACGCACGCACGCACGCACACGCACTGGCAAATGGATAAGGAGCTGCCGTTCGTTATGGTTACGCCCCCAGCCAGATGGCTGGGTTCCTTTGCACTAAGCAGGAGCTATGGGCCGTGCAGAGCAATCTCCTGGAGCCTGGCTAGGTACTCAAAGAAGCACCTACTGCGACACCAACTGCGACACCAACTGTGGCGCGGGCACCTGACCCACCAGAACCCCAGTGGCTGATAGACTTTGTCACAGTTGGAGGCCTTTGCCACCCCAGTCAATGACCAGGTACTCATTTATACTCCTGAGTCGAGAGAGACAATTGTGTGCATCACACACACACACACAAACAAACAAACACAAACAAACACACAAACAAACACACAAACACACACAGCTCTCTTTTATATATATACATACATACATATATAGTATATAGATAATACATATGCATTGCACGTAGGGATCTGATGCAACCAACACAGCCACAAACAACAACAAAAACGGACAAACAAAGAAACAAAGAAAACCAGACCAATTACAGTAATATACGACACAGCATAAATACATCCAGTACTAAAATTAGAAACAACCCTATTTTACTATAACAGAAAGGTTCTTCACCACGTCACCTGCAACTCAACATGCAGTCCCTGACAATTAAAAACTCACAGGCAACCGAAAGATTTCTATCTGAAGATTGTCTTACTTAATATCTAACTCACTGAACACAAACATTTGTAGCTTCTACAATCAGTGAAGAAAGAAAGAATTGGTTGATTGATCCAGTAGAAACAATGTGTAACCAACCACATAATTTGATAAGTGGTTTTCACAAAAAGGTAGTTTTCCTTCTTGAATCGATCATGTCTAGACTACCAAGGGTAGAAAGCCTGTTGACATCAGCTTGTTCTAGGAGTTGTTCAACATGCGATTGTCATGGAATATATTCTAAAATTAAATTCTATATGCCTGGCTGATTTTGTACATCTGAGCAATGTAATTCCACCATCGATTTATCTTTTCAAGAAAAATACAATGCCAAGGTTTCTAGGAATAAATTATAATTGTGCTAAAATTTTCAATTATCTAGTAAGCTAATAACTATTTGCAAAATTAGATAGCTAGAACGTAGGTACATGTACAGCATGACAGAAACATACCAAGTAGGCTTCAACCATTCATGGATCATTCCGTACTATGATATAAATAATGCAGCCCAAAGCAATTCGTTGCATCAGAGTTGAGTAGACGCAGAAACAGCTGTTTACTGCCGCGAAGAGTGGCAGCAAATCTATCAGTTCGTTTGTTTAGAAAATAGCCATCATCCGCCACTAGCACTTGCGCACAAGTGGTGCACGCGCACTTGGTTCGCGCAGTCAGCTCCTCCCCCTTTCTTAACTTCCGTTTGGAGTCAAAATGGGGGAGGGCAGCGACACGCGCGTACCTCCGCGCACGTGCAATTGAATTCCTAGCGGTTGCGATGCCATGGTACTGTACAGTGTACGCACGTGAACCGTTTAAGCCACAGGAAACGAATCAATTCTTTGGAGGCAGGAGAACAGTCTGGTAGGCGTGCATGCGTGTGTACGTCTGTGCGTGCGTACGTGCGTGCGTGTGTGTTTGTAGTGTCTGTAGCTTAATTTCTAGAAAAATTACGCAATTTTGGAAAGTTGAACATCCGGGACCTTCGGGTACAAGTCTAAAGGTCCCGGATGTTACGCTTGTGCTTATTAATTGATTATGTTAAACAAGCAACGAGAACAACAAGCAATGAGGTTGTTCTTACACTAGACATTATCAGCACAGAAGTCGCGATGTGTTAGGTTCAGATTGAAGTGTGCTGACAGGTGACCAAACGCAATCAACACCTGCATTGAATAGCGCTGTTGAGACAGTGCCCATGGATACTAGTCTCGACAGTAGGCCTCCCTTTGCTTTCGGTGGTCCTTCCGTGCAAGGATAGCAACGAAAATGTATCACGTGATGTTCCCTTTGAGCTTGCTATCCTCATGCGGAAAGACCACCCAAAGCAAAGGGACGCCTAGTGTCAACCCTACATGGATATGACATCACACGCAAGAGAACAATATGGCAACAAGGTTTTCTTAGGGCGTCGTCAGTTACCCATAAGACTGGAAGTTTGTGGCGGCGGCTGTCCTACGTCTAGCAGCTGCACAGATTCTAGGTTGGGGTCAATGACGTGGAGTAATTGGAAGCGAGCTGTTGTTAAGCAGTGAGCTTGTTACAAATGCTGAGGACACGCTCATCTTGCATCCTATGTGGATCATTTGTAGACAATGACTCATGCATATATTCAGTGCAGCCTTGCATGACGTTTGATGAATTATTAAGGACGAAAGACGACAATGCTGCAGTTGCTACAAATGCACAGGAAAGTTGATGTTTACCTAAGTAACCTAAGCAGGGTTCTAGTCAGGTTTTCAGCAAAACGTGGTGGTAGGGCGGGGCTTCCTAGAAGGGGCGTGGTCTTTTGTAAGGGGTGTGATTTGACGTGGTTAGGGTTTGTCGAATATGTAGCCCTGGTGAGTTTTTTGTGACTTCCTCTGCTTATTAATAATCAACCTAGTCAGAATAACTTGGCTGTTTTTAAGATGATCTTTGGAGAAAGAGAATAGCTGTTTGCATATCAATATTTTGTAAGGGACAAGTAGGTTTATATAAAAATGCCATATCATTCAATTATGATGCTTTCCATTTAGTCATTATGCTTTGTAATAAGATCTGGTAGTGCACAACACTGAAACAAGAGCACAATAAATAGCACAGTAAATAGCACATCTGCTGAGGTCACAATTAGCACTCTCTGTAAAAGGTCAATGTGAACAATGAGTAGTGCAAACTGGTGTTTCCTGTCCTTGTAGTAGTGAACACAGCCACTAATTCCAACTGTAAATGTTTGTTGACATGGCGTGGTGGTCAATCCCAAAGCATGGTGGGCATCTCATTTTGAGAAGTAAAGCATGGTGGCCCGCCACCCTTAGTATGCCTGGCTACAACCGTGCTAAGTATACACTTGGTATAAGCATCAGACCCGGAAGCACGCTTTTTGATTGAGGGTTTTCAGGTGGAGATCTAATCGCAAACTCTAGCAAGCTTGAGGTAATGTACGCGTGATGTTTGACCACTATACTGCATGTTTAGAATCATTCCAAAATATTGCGGTGACTATAGTGATTTCCTGCACTACTAGTAGATACAATAGCAATTATATGTGTCGACCCTGCATGGTCGCAAGGTTGAAAAATCTACTAGTCACAATCCAACATGCAGTTCTGGTCGAATGTGGAAGACTGTCTTTTGTGTTGTCTATTTCAGAACATGCAGTACCACGTATTACCACGAGATGCGTAATTTGGGCTGATAGGACACCATTGGAGTGCTTAACTGGATTTGGAGGAATTATGTGGGAGCTTTATATCTGATTTGAAAAGGAGTTGGCAAACAACGATGCAATTTTTATTTTTCCCCTGAGAAACCAACTACTGCTGACTGGCTTGAGAAGGTTGATGCTTCATTTGTTGCAACAAACAATCAGTGTTGCTGTCATGCAGTCAAAACTAGTGGTAATTACGACTGACTGCCTAGGCATGTTTCGTCACTGTGAGAATACTGTGTGTGTGTGTGTGTGTGTGTGTGTGTGTGTGTGTGTGTGTGTGTGTGTGTGTTTGTGTGTGTGTGTGTGTGTGTGTGTGTGTGTGTGTGTGTGTATGATTTGCATTTGATAACAATTTCAATATTTAATGATGGCAGCAGTGTCACCATAACATTCCTATCACATATCACTCAAAATGTCATGCTTCGGATCTGTGGCTGTAAAATGACATGATTTCTTAACTTACAATGCTGCAACTGTGTCTATCATCCAGATAGTTTTGCTGATGTCGTCATTGATCAGCTCACTAATAACTAATTCACTTTGTCTCTAGTCTAGCAAAGGTTGCTAGTGGTCGATACCATAACAGCTTCAATAACTGCACATGCAGTTGTATTGTTTGCAACACATACTCTCAATGTAATGTACTGATACCCTCTCCCAGCTTGTTGTCTAGACTAATTTGATTTACCGCCACCTCCCGCTTGTCCGGGACCTCACGAGGACTGAGGCGAGTGAACATAGCAAAGGTTTGACGTCAGGGGATGAGCAATGAGTCTAATTTTCTGTAGCTTTCTTCTCCAGTGGTAGCAAAAGACGATAGCAATGACGAGAGCAACTATAACTAAGAAGACGAGTGGAGTAGTGATGTATACGATCAATAGTTGGTCTCTGGGTGATTTGAAACCTGGAACATTGAGATGCATTTTAGGAAAGATTTTCTATTTACTAAAGATTAGGTCGAGATTTTTGCTGTCTGTCTGTGTCTGTGTCTTTTTGTCTGTCTGTAGGTATGTCTGTCTGTCTGTCTGCATATCTGTCTATGTGTATGTCTGTTTATGCGTCGGTCTAAGTCTGTGCCTGCCTGCCTGCCTGCCTGTCTGTCTATCTGTCTGTTGGCTTTGAGTCTGTCCAACTGTTGTTTTACCATGTGAGTTTGTATATCACTATGTGCCTAAAGATATAGCTAAATAGTAAACTCACTAAAATAGACTGGCGCAGATTCTGATCCGTTGCCCTTTGCATTAGCAGACCAGACCCGAAACCAGTAGTACTTCTTTGATCCGTCTGAATCTTCCTTTTCTAACTCACTGATAGTATATTCTTGAGTTGTCTAAAACACAAATAAACATTTACCATAACCATAATTACAGTATCATAAAACTCCGTGTGTCTGTCTGTTTGTGGTCGTTTGATTTATATGTTTTATTGTCTGTCTATGTGTCTGTCAAATGTTCGGCCACTTGCCTGTCTGTCTATTGTTTGTTTATGTGTCTGGCTATCTGTCTATTGTCTGTCTATATGTTTGTCTAATGTTTGTCCATGTGTCTGGCTATTTCTATATCTATTGCTTGTCCATTTGTCTGTCTATTGCCTGTCCTTGTCAGTCTATTGTCTACTCATGTGTTTATCTATCTATTGTCTGTCCGTGTGTCTGTCTGTTTTCTGTCCATCTATTTGTACCTATTTCCGGCCTGACTATCATCCAAGGATGTCTCCTTACTAACCTTTCAACCTACCATTGGCCCTCTAATTGTTAGCTTGCTTAATTAAGCCAATTTATTCTCCTGTTCTCCTACATACTGCATATATTTCAACAGTCATTGTACTCTCACTAGCTTACACCGTTGACTGCTGCCACGGCGAGTTCCGAGTTGATAATTCTCATGCCGAAGCCCCAGTGTACATACGATGCTGTCACCGGATACTCTACTGGCGTTGCTGGTTTCGAGTTTGTCCACGTTATGAGTACAGAAAAGTGACCCAAAGTGCCATCTTTGATAACGTGACGAACATGTAATGGTACACCGGGCACAAAAAAGTCTAGAAATGAGACAACGTGTGAGGCCTTTTAGGACAGTGATGGTGGAGGTCAGGAATGAGCAGTTTAAATTTGGTGGAGATTTGATGTGCCGTTCCAGAGAAAATCTTGTGCGATTGGAGAAGGGTTTGATCGGCCAGAAATTGCGTCGGCCCAAAAGAATTCAGGAAAACTATGACAGCCTCACTGTCGAGGTCCATCGATTCGGCGTGCGCGAGGAAATTTTGGTGGCACTGAAAGTAGCCGTTTGGGAGATTCTCTCTTACACACACACACACACACACACACACACACACACACACACACACACACACACACACACACACACACACACACACACACACACACACACACACACACATGCCACACACACACACACACACACACACGCACACACACACACACACGCACACCACACACACACACACACACACACACACACACACACACACACACACATGCCACACACACATGCCACACACACACACACACACACACACACACACACACACACACACACACACACACGCACACACACACACACACACACACACACACACACACACACACACACACACATACACACACAGCTTTCCTTTATATATATATATATATATATATATATATATTTGATTAACAGACAGACAGAAAGACAGGAGAGACACACAGGCAGGCACACAGGACAGACAGACTACAGCGTTATAGGCCGGTTTGCATAAGCAATGAACAGCAAACCATCTAATCACAGGCAGACACATCAAGCCACTGAATGACGAACCCCATCATTAATGCAGGTAGCTCTAAGGCAAATTGCTTCCCCCCCTCCCCCATCACGTATAGTAGACAGGCATCAATCTCATGGCCAACTACTCTCTAACAACTCGATCTAAACTGCATGATCCCTTCACTTCATGAGATGTCTCATTGGTTTGTTTCCCTTCCTCCCGTAACTCAAACAATCCACTTACCCTCAGTCATTAAATATTCTTCCTCTGATGTTTTTCCAAAGTTACCTTTTCTCAATGGCAATATCTACAAGCAAGACAAACCACTAAGTGCAGTTCAGAAAGAAAAAACCTTCATCACTATTTGAGTCTGTCTGTCTGTCTGCCTATCTGATTTGTATTTAAAAATCCTAGCATATGTACAAGTAGAACCTGTATGAGAATTATCTGTTTGTCTGTCTGTCTGTCTGTTTGTCTTCCTGTCTTCATCACTGTTTGTCTGTTTGTTTGCCTGTTTGCGTGTCTCTACATTAATAACGCTCTCAACTGTGTGACTGTCATGTGTA
This sequence comes from Corticium candelabrum, assembly GCF_963422355.1. Lineage (NCBI taxonomy): Eukaryota > Metazoa > Porifera > Homoscleromorpha > Homosclerophorida > Plakinidae > Corticium > Corticium candelabrum. The sequence goes on from NC_085094.1 coordinate 2,013,521, forward strand.
GCAGCCTGTGTAGTCAACTACTAATCATAAAAGATCATGTCTATTGTTTAATAGCTAAAAAAGATCAGCAGTGTGTGTTTAGAGTGTCATTCTACTCAAGCAAGTCACTGTAATGGCTTCCATGGTGTCCTAGAATGTCATTGTATTCAAATATGTCATACTATTCAAGAATCTCATTCAGTTGACTGTTCAAAGGTATACTGTACATATTTAACGTATTAGTACGACACTGCAAAGCTCATCACTCGTCCATGCATGCATGCATACACACAATATGTATCAAGAGTTACACCTTGAACCAATATTCAGTTGCCGGTTTCAACTCTGGAAAGAGAACAGAGAACTTCCGTCCAACAGCATCACTCTATGAATACAGAGATGGAGATGGCGAAAATGAAAAGTTTTGATTAAAAGACCGGCAGACAGAGAATGTGTCAGATGGTGACAATAAACAATTGACACACGTGTGTACACACGCCCACACAAACAGACAGACAGATCAACAGATTGAGAGACAGACAAAAAGACATGCAGACATGCAGAGACAGAAAGAAAGACAGACAGAAAGACAGACAAACAGACAGACAAATAAACAGACACAGACAACAACATGCATACATACAAATGAAACCATAAAACCGGCACAAACAAGACAATCAAACAAGCAAATAACCAGGCAACCAAACAATTGGGAAACTCACACACAAAGACTCACCACAAAGATATCTTTCTCTCCCAGTTTCTGGCTGTCCTGCCTCCATATTGGTACCGAAGACCGTCCTGTCCCGTACTCAAGTCGATAAAGATCAAGGTCCGGAGCATAATCCGCCGGCAACAGCCACATAACCGTGACGTTGATATGATGACTGAGCGTCTTCACTTGAGACAAGGACGGAGGTCCCAACTCGTAACGACTTTGATCGTAGATGTCTTTCGTCACGTTACGAAACACTATAGCAGCAAAACATCAAGACAAAATTATTAGAATGTGAACAAGTGTAACATCTAGCTATATATAAGCACAATACACCGTGTATAGACAAGTTAGATACTTGCTCATCTATGGTCTAATTTTTGGAATCATTAGTTGGTAATTGTGTGTTGCATTAGAGCAGCAATTCGGCTTTCTGCGGTTTTTCTAGACTTTGATGAAATTGTTTTGTGACGAAAATACTCAGACAGACAGTGTTGTTGATTTAGAGGAACTCTACTTAAAGACTAGCTTTTAAGCTCTTAATGGAAATTTCTTTGGATTTGAAATATTGTAACTGACAGACAGACAGGAGGACAGGACGGAGAGACGGTAGGACGGAGAGACGGTCGGACGGAGGAATTAAGGGATGGACGGAAAGACAGACAGACAGACAGACACAGGAGGAAAAACACAGACTGACCGACTGAAAGGCAGGCAAGCAGGCAGACAGGCTACTGTAAGGTCAGACTAACTAAATTGTTTGATGCTCGGATTCACCGGATCCAGATGGGGTTCGGGGAGGTGTAACCCCTCTTTTCCAATAGGTGTGGCTCTACTGGTAAAAGGAAGAGAGTGTATATATAGTAGTTTTGAACCCAGACGGATAGTAAGAAAATTTGTATATGTGGTGGCTGCTACCTTTGCGCACGTACACTCTATCTGGTCAGATTGCAATAAAGTTCTGCTTTTGCTACCTTTTTGAATATTCTAGACTGACTACTCAAGACTATGCACACTAAAAGTACAGTGGACCATTTCCGTACGTAACTGCCCATGCAATCAATGCTCCTGATTTGTCATTTTTTCTACAGGTGATTGCATTGTTTCGCATACGTGTATACTATATAGTCAGCCTAGCAGATTAGTAGTCAAATTTTAGCAATAAATAAATTCATTAGAAGAGATAAAATTAGTTAACGCTTTATGTCTGCTAGCAGATCAACCCCCTCTTCAAATATTTAGGGATCAGAGCCTGACAGGTCCAGTTTTAGAGCTTGACTAAAATCAAAATAAAATTTAGCGCAAGCATGACCAATGCTAGGCTTCCTGCTAGAACTTTAGTACATAAATCCTAGGAGTGAGATCATCATGACTGTGCATGTGGATATGGCATAACCGAATTCAACTCGGTATCCGCATAATGTAATTGTTCTAATGTCCATTTTGATCACGTTTGCACGCTATCTATAGCAATGCAATGAAAACTGCGCATGCTCAAAATGTCACATGATCATTACCTTTTTATTTTGGGCTGTATCCCAATTCCCCCATATATCCAATCATCAAAAAATTTAACACCTAAAATAACTGTTGTTCATTATCAATAATTTTAGTCACTGTCACTCTAATCATTGCCCTGTTTACAAAGAGTAGCACATACCTACAGTAGAAGATAAATTGACTATTGGTATTAATTAACTTTCAGTAGAATTATAATTGGTTAATAATTAGCGTTAGATGAGCAAACTATATCCCTATTGGTGCAATACTAACGCCAGATCGACTCAGTTATTTTATGCTCGAATATTTGGACAGAAAACTGGACTGACCAACCGAGTCTAGAACAATTGTGACATTTGCGTCATGAGCTTGCGCAGTTTGCGTTGCCACAACAGAGTAGCAAACTCTTGCAATCGGTACACGGGTGCCTATTTAACAAATTTTAACTTAATAACTTGCTAGATCACGAGATGTGTGCACGCGCGACGGCGTTTACCTGCAGTTTTGACAGCTTGGTTGCCATCGATTGATATCAACTTTGGTATAGAGCCGACGGTGGATCGATACAAACAGCCCTCAGTGCCGTGTTGTCTGTTGGATTTGCTTACGGATTTGCTTACTACGTAATGCTGGAAAGGACACGAAATGGGTGCGTCAGAAAGCGTGTTTGTTCCGTAATGGATTTGTCTGTCACTCATGAAGTGGAGATTGTGCGCTGTCCGTTTATCTGTCCGTTTGTCTGTCCGTTTGTCTGTCCGTCCGTCTGTCTGTCTGTCTGTCTGTCTGTCTGTCTGTCTGTCAATACATATATTTTCAAACATTGAACTATTATACACCATGTATTAGCTAAGCATGCACTAAATACTACTCAAGCCAATAGGGCTTGGTTCTACCTACGACTATTTATGTTTATGTGGCTGTCTCTTGAAACAATCTTCTTTATTTTTCTGTCAATCACTCTAGCATTTGATCATCTGTCTGTCTGTCTGTCTGTCTGTCTGTCTGTCTGTCTGAATGTCTGTCTGCATGTCTCTCTGTCTGCATGTCATTGTCTGTCTGTCTGTCTGTCAGTGGTAGTATATTTCACAAATCGACAATAAACACCCACTGCCATAAACTAGAAGAATGCCCAGCGACCATGTGCACCGGGGGGGGGGAGGGGGCACAAACAAAACTAGACTAGCTAGCTAGCAACTGCTCAGAATACAAGTCAAACTCTACATGTCCACGACTAGAGAGTCTACTGACTTTTCTTGCAATCACTCTAGCGTTGCAATGCTGAAGAGCAACTGAGAAGCACCACCTTCAGAAAAATTTGAAGTATGCCGCTTTCTGCCCATTTTCATCCACGGATAGTTTGTACAATTCCTGAAAAAACTGGTGAGCTCCCCACCCCAATGGCCAAAATGCTCAAAGACTATAAAGGCTATATAGGGGCCAGTCATAATTAAGTGGGGGGGGCTGGCAAAATTTGCCGAGGTCCGCATAGTTTGATATGTGACCCCTGCAAAATAGGCCTGCTAAAAACTTCTGGCCCCCACTGTCTGTCGGTTAACTCTAGATGACCTCCACATATGTGCATATACGTGCAATATATAATCACATATATGTATGTACTATAAAAAGTAGTCTGATTCAGGGTTCTATAGTGCGGCCTATAGGTATGATTACTAAAGTTGGTCATTTCCATTCAACCCGCTGACAAAACAAGTAAAGCAAGAATCGCCGGTATATACTATAGAATTTTAAGCAAAAACAGTATATCTCTATTTCTAAGCTAGGGCTTTCACACTTGCATTATAAAAACCCTGAAAAATTGTGACCCCCAACAGAAGATGACCCAAATGCTTAGTGACCCCTGCAAATCACTGAATTTCAAACGTATGCCCCCACAGCAAATTTGTCCGTTCCACGGACACTCAATAATTACCGGCCCCTTTTAAAACACTATAGCTAGTAGGGTCCAGTTGGAGATATTGCCAAAGGCATCAAATTTATTGTTGTATTTTAGAATCTTCTGTTTTTCCTTTTTGATGCATCAAATTAATCGACCTCAGAGACTTGGGCGATAATCTCCCCATTCCATGGATGTGCCAAAGATACATCCAACTTAATGTAAGCTCCAGATCTTACATTAATTGAATACGACAATGTCAGGACGAGCATTTGAACTGATGTACTAGTAGAGATCACGAAGCTCTCTATGGTAAGCCATACCTAAGGCACGTATGCAGTCACGCTATACGTACACTAGCTAGCAATTCGTGGGACCATATAGACCCTCTACTGTACCTGATTTGCAGGTTAATATAAGAGATGAAATCCTTCCTTGTCTGTCTGTCTGTCCGTCCGACCGTCTTGTACGTCTGTCTGTCTCCCTGTCTGTCTGTCTGTCTGTCTGTCTGTATGTATGTATATATGTATGCCTTTGTCCATTTTTAATTTGAACTACAATACAATAGCAAATAGCTAACTACGTTGTCTATCTGTCTTTCTGTCCGTTTGTCTAGATCTAGTCTCACCTTTGCCTTTCTGACAATCAAATCAAACAGCGTCCTATCACGACACGCATCTTCCTGATCGCTTGCCTCTTCCGTCACACACACATAATGACACGCCTTATCTAACCAGACACACACACACACACCAACATCAAGCCAACGTCACCAACACAAATCATTGTTCTCACTTATTGCTGGTTCTTTCCACGAGACCTCGATGTCAACAATTTTGCTATCCCATGGGTTTCTAAAACCCAACAATCGAAGATCTTCCACAAGACGAGGAGTTTCATGGCTCACTTCCACACATTTCTTGTCTACTGAATATGCTAATGCTGCAGACACAAATACATGACAATCAATGTCAGCCAAAAAGAAGTAAATATGTTATGGGTCACAGGGCATGTGTACACTTCAAGTCATCTATCTGTCTCACTGTCCTGTCACATGAAAACATGATGAAGTGTTGGTTTGTGCTATGCCCCAAGATCGTTACTCAAACAGAAGGTAGATAACTAAGCCGTAGTGCACACACACACACACACACACACACACACACACACACACACACACACACACACACACACACACACACACACGCACGCACACACACACACACACACACACACACACACACACACACAAACAAATAACACATTCAGCTGTCGCTGTGTGTGTGTGTGTGTGTGTGCGTGCGTGTGTGTGTGTGTGTGTGTGTGTGTGTGTGTGTGCGCGTGTGTGCGTGTGTGTGTGTGTGTGTGTGTGCGTGCGTGTGTGTGTGTGTGTGTGTGTGTGTGTGTGTGTGCGTGCGTGTGTGTGTGTGTGTGTGTGTGCGTGTGTGTGTGTGTGTGTGTGTGTGTGTGTGTGTGTGTGTGTGTGTGTGTTGATTGTACTATTGTTGTGACGTGTGGGCAGCTTGTTGTTGCTGGTGTACCCACTCAAAAGTCTGCATGCACTTACGTGACGTCGATGAGAAACCCTGTGTTCCGTTTACGTTGACTGCTGCCACACGAAATACATACAAACGATCGTCACTGAGATCCAGTGATCTGTGAGGGAGTTCTATAAAGTTCTGTTCTGCCTTTAAAGAAAAGAAATGGTCAGGATAAATGCCTGACGTATGCATCCACGATGGTTGGACATACATATAGACAAACAGATGAAATGATAGTTGAGTGGCAGAGAGAAGGATGGACTGGTTAAGTCAAATTCGAAATACAGGAAGACAGACAAACAAACAGACAAACAGACAAATGTGTATTCGTCAGAAAAAATGTCAGGTATCCCACCGGATGCGAGCCAGTATTCCAATCAAAAGAGTGTGGTGGTCCACACTCAAGCGATGCATACTGAATAACGAAGACAGCTGCTCGTCCTGGTCCATGGTTGACACCTGATTTGGAATGAATACTAGTAGGAGGTTCCCACTGAAGTGTGACGACACCACTGAGTTGAGTAATGATGGGAGGTGGTGGAATGGCAGGAACATATGGTGACCCAGGTGAGAAGGCTGTAATATAAAAAAAGTGAAATATACAATCCTTGATTGCTTACGCTGTTATAGTGCCTCTTGGTCTGCATGTGTATCAATATTGTCTGTCTCTCCACTTGTGTGTGTGTGTGTGTGTGTGTGTGTGTGTGTGTGTGTGTGTGTGTGTGTGTGTGTGTGTGTGTGTGTGTGTGTGTGTGTGTGTGTGTGTGCGTCTGCCTGCCAGTCAGCCAGCCTGGCCTGTCTCTGTCCGTCCGTTTGTCTTTTTGTCTGTCCGCCCGTCCGTCTGTCTGTGTCAGAGCATAATTTCTCCATTTGTTCTGCACACTCTTACATGCTCCTACAGCTTCAGACTCGACCCTTTTAACAAACTGACAACCCTCGTTGCACTCAGCAAGCTAAAACCAAACGTAAGATCGAAAAGACAACACAATCAAATTTTTTCCTTAATACTTTATCATGTAACGAATCAAATTCATTGCGACATTTCTTCAGACAAGTCGACTTGCTTTTATTGAAAAAAGAGCAAGGGTAAGAACACTGAAATGTAAGAAAAAAACAATAAATAAAAAGAAAAATAACTCTTGACAGTAGAGTAACTGTGTAGTTGGGTGTGAAGGTAAGCTGGAATTTAGAGATTAGAAGAAGACACGTCGGGAAGTAGGCGAATGAGCACTAATGATCATGAATGTCAGCATAGGAGCGTTCATGTGTGTGACATCTTTACGCACATGTACATGAACAGAGACGCACGTGCACAAACACATAGTACACACGTGCATACACCTGAACATGCACGCGCGCACGCGCTCACACACACAACAAACCACTAGAAAAGATACGTCACTGCGCGTCAACATTATTGTTGGATGGTAAAACACAGAAACGCATAAAAACACAAAGTGACACATAAACACAACCAAACAGCCAGACAAGCGAATGCACACAAGTTATTACACAATCAGGCAAACAAATAGACGAATAAACGGACGCACAAACAGACATGCAGACCGTCAGACAACATACAAACCAACAAACAAACAGACTGACAAACGAACTGACTGACAAACGTCTGTTGATTGACCGTGGTAGTCTTAGTCTCTCAGGCCTTTTCGTAAATGTTTGTCTGATCTGTCTGTCTATATCTGTATGTATCATGAATCTATATGAGAATAAATTATCTGTCTGTCTGTCTGTTTGTCTGTCTGTCTCTCTGTCTGTCAAAGAACATTTATTGAAAACATCAACGCTAATACAGAAAGGCTACCTATAACACTATGAGTTCAAGATAAACGACCATAGTGGTCGTAGAGAAAAACTCTAACGAACAGCCATCTGATCTTTGTAGCTATCATACAGAGTTATTACTACAAAACAGTGGTCTACCTCTCCACTTTGCTACAACATAGGAGTCTTTCAAGGTGATCCATTTTCTGTTCCATCTTCATCACGCTATCTTAGTGAGATCTGGTTGAGATAGTTCTCTCCGCTGTTCCCCAATGTCCGAAATGTTCGAAAACCAAGGGAATCAAGCAAGGAGAACCTCCACCAGTGTGCCTTTCTTTGCTGTACTTCTCTACTTTCTTCTCTTTTTTTGAAGCTGCTGATCCATCCGGTGTGGCTGCACGTGAACTTACTTCTGAGCTCCACGAGTGTACCAGAGAGATGTCAAGTTCAACGTTGAAGTCAGTTGCATTATGGACAGCTATGTCAGGTCTGAATTGAGAGCTGCTGTAACAGTCTCTTGGCTCAATAGTGTGAAGAAGTGACACACGTTTCAAACATTTGGTCCAAGTAGAGACCATTGTGTTGTGTGACCAAAGTCCTGTCTTGCATGTAACGAGGTGGTATGCATAGGTTCCCCGTGTTTTCCGCAATCACATTCAATTACAGACTGAGGCAGTGGCAAACGCAAACCCAACCTCAATGACAGAGTCATGAATGTTGCCAAGTGTAATAATCCAGAAGAAATTGCAAGCTTTCTTGAGGTGGGAATAGCGTCTAGCCAAGCTCCAGAGCCCTTTCCTTGAAGGAATCTCAAACGAGTTGCGTCCTTGATTGAAGAATTGTCAATCATGTACTGAACTTGAAATTTTGTTTGCTTATCATTCAACTTATGCTGAAGTCTTTCGGTGTTAGAGGCGAAGTCTGTCAGAACCTGACCTGGACACAGACACATACTGCTGCAGATGATGACTAATGCTATCTTCTTGAGCATTTGGAGACTTAGTGGATTGCTATCAGAGAACATCTGGAACACGTGGTTGTATATTTCTGGAAAATACTTGTGTATCATCTGCATCAAATATGACCTTGTGATGGAGTCGAAGGCATTTTTGACATGACATGTTTTTAGAAGTGACCAATGTTTGTTAGATTCCTGGAGAAGAAGTATGTGGTTTACAACCAGCTCAGATCCGCCATCTGTTGCTACACCATATTGTATTGGGGCAAAGAACTTGGAAAGTGATTGTTTCAGCTGGCAGCAGATAGTCTTCGCAGTGACACATCGTAACACTTTACCAATAGCACCCGGTCGCATATTAACTGACGATTTAGAAAGGGCAACAAGTCGAGCTGATGAAGATAACTTGCAAGCTGACTTAGAAAGCTTTCCTTCTGCTATGCCAGTAGCAGCAAAGTAAATATCCTCTGCAGTTCCCGCATTGTCCATCAGTAGACGTAGATGTTCAAATCGCCACCCAGAAGGACCCGAGTTAGACCCACGAGGATGCTGGCGATGTGTAGAATATTGATTTATTAAGAATAACCCCTTCATTATTTGATGGATGTACTCCACTTAGGTCACTGCTTGGTTTCGAGTGCTTAGTGGCCAACTTGCTTGTTTTCTCCTCATTGGCTGAAGCCAATCCTGAACTGGTAAGTGCTTTAGCTGCTCGTGAAAGCTCACCCATCCTAACCAGGTAAGCATACAAACGATCTGTAGCTTGCTGGCGGCTTGGAGGAGGTGAAATTTGAAGATCTTCCCTATTGAAAGCGAGTAACTTGTCGTAGTTGAATCTAAGAACTTTTCTCTGTAACTTTGCCTCCTCTCGCGGGAGGACGAAGGAGAATCCGAAGCAGCAACATCAGGAGCTTCAATGTCATGTAATCTTGCGGTTGTTGCCTGATTTTCTTTAATTAAGGCGAAAGAACAGCAATCCAGAGAAGAGGCTTTCAAACTAGGTTTGATAGTTTTGATGGTTGTTGGTGGCGCTTCGCTGAGGAAATAGTCGAAGGAAATTCCCCGGGTAAAGTCCCAAACGAGCGATTCTGGATCTAAAGCATCAATACCTTCGACAAAAGATGCACGTAATATCAGGGTTGCAGGTGGTCGTCAATTTTGAAGCCTAATTTGGGTGTTGCTGCCCGGTACCTGGAGACAGTGCCTAACGCCCTGGAACACCCAGGGCTTGCTGCGCACTAGTGTCAGCTCTGGTCACAACTGGCAATCTGCATACACGTGCTGTTATGGTACCCTCAGCCATCATCTTCCTTTTAGCCTTGTAGGACCCAGAGTCAAGACTGTAACATGGCATTGATAGAGATTGGACTCCAGCATAGGGACACATTAATTAAATGTTTAGTTTCACTGTTATTCTGGAGCCAAAGGATTCGTGTCTGGAGCAAAGTTTGGCTCTGTTGCCCAGGTAACAACACCCCTGTGTATAGGTTCATCAACCATTGAAGGTGATGAGAGCAAATTCTGAACAAGAGGCGACAAGAAAGACGACTGAACAGACGACTCTGATGGTACTCAAAGGGGCGCCGATAAGGAGGACTGATACTTCGATGTGGAATCGGAATTGATGTTCTCTGGCGTTGTTTGCACTGAGGCTGGTGCTGACCCAACTTTAGGAACCATTTTCGGCAGAACTGGCATTGCTGAACTCCCAAAATGCAACGGTTGGTGAACTCACTCGGCAGATCTCCCACGTTGTGAGCTTCTCGTAGAGAACCCTTCTCAAAAGCCCGTAAAATGGAGTAACACGGGAAAGGACAACTTTCCAATTGCGACATGGCATGCCTGAAAGCGTTCAAAATTCGCGGCCGCACCATCCGACATCCGGGATCTGTCTGTCCGTCTGTTTGTTAATACATATTTTCATAAATGATTACTACGACTCACACAAATGCTAATTATTGCTCTTCAAAGGGACCCATACTGGAACAAACATCGATCGCGTTTAATTATATCTGCCTGTCTGTCTCCCATATCTGCCTATGTGTCTGTCTGTCTATGTATTTACAATCCATCTTCGTTCTGCTCCTCATCTTAAACTTATTAACCAATCAGAACTCCATTTCATGGAAAACGAGAGCAACAACCCAAGCCCGTGCATGTAAGTCACACTTAACCAACACAAACACAATCTATCACATCAACGACACTCCACACAAGATCAGCAAATCAACTCTCCTGCCGCTCTCACGGCCTCGCTCACCGCAATAATGTGTCACCTCTACGACACGTTCAGCCGGAAGGGATGAGAACTCGAAGGCGGAGACGCACGAATGTTTCCGCACGACAGACACATAGAACACAAACGCGTTCGTCGTTTCGGTTTGTCGCGTCGGGTAGTCTCGCATGTAGCCAGACCCTTTTCGGCCACGTCATACTTCGGGGGAGGGGGCGAGAAAGCTAGAGTCTGGAGAACTTCCTGTGACGTCGCCGTTACCGCCGATAATGGTGAACTAAATACCGGATTTAGTTTCCTAAACGCTTCACTAAAGACCTTCACGTATCTTCTCTTGTTTCGTGGTACTGCATTTGTTTGTCGTTTAGGAAGGAAACTGCTCCAAAACTACAGGTTTGTATCAGTTCGTAAAACCTGCATGTCTATACGGAAGCCATTGCGGCCACGGGAGCGTCTACGTAGACAGGATTCGATCAATTGCAGTCATGATCGACGTCTGACCTTAAACGTACCGTTGTGCACTCTAGTACACTCGATCTTTTCATAGCGGAAACTAAAAATTAGATGCGGTCGTTCTCGATGCGCAGATAGTCCAGAGCTACAGATATCTTGGGCTCATTTCTTTAGTCTCTTCCACTTCCTCCAGATCGAGAGATGGAAGAGATTCTGTTGCGTTTCTTTAATTTTGCTAAATGGTGTCAGAAGACTTCCGCCTTTCCAGGAAAGGCCGCGGAGCAGAAGACCTGCATGAAAGAGAAGAGGTTTAGAAGTGACGGAGGAAACTGCGTTTCCTACTCGTTGTCAGTTATATCGTGTCAGACAGCACAGGAGCCAGTTTGAACCGAAAATCAACATACCTTGCAAGCGAAGATGCAATTTAAGCGCATGTGCGCAACTTCTTCCATGCCGTTATTCTAACCACTACCGTCTTTGCCATCTCGAGATCTTTAGACAACTCAGCTGCCAGTAGAGGTGGAAGAGAATAAAGAAATACGCTCCTGGAAAAGCTGGGAGCTACCTCATCAAATCAAGATGACGCGTGCATACCCATCTGGTCTTTAGCAAATCATTTAGGAAACCAAATCCGGTATTTAGTTCACCATTATCACTGAAGCGGCAACACAGCGACTGCAAAGGAAGTTTACCAGACCTTTTCTCGCCGGAAGTATGACGCCGCGGGAAAGGGTTTGGCTACGCGAGTGTAGGAAAGAGAGCGAAAGAAAGGCAAAAAGCGCTGTCCGAGTCGCTGACCAATGACCAGTGGTCGTGTTATTGTCGCTCCGCGACGTTCTAGAAGCTCTGAATCGTTAAGAAAATGCGTGTTGATGTTACCTCTGTTGCTGTCGCGTTGAAGCAGCGGGCGAAGCAGCGAGCCTCGAGCATTCGCATCTCCGTCGGGCTCCGCGAAGAGGTCGTCTCGGCCGCTGGAAACAACGTCGAGACGACCGCCAACGCGTGCACGAGCCTCCAAAACGTCATGCACAGAGAAAGGGGAACATCCGGGGGCAATGTCAGATACGTGATACGTGATATGAACATAATATCCGCTTTGCATGGAATAGTCAATACGGGCACCGGACAAGACTAGCGCGAGAGAGTCTGGGGTCGAGGCTACCTAGCGGTCGTTTTATTACCCCGACGGAATGCCTAGTCAAGGAATACCGCGACGGTTTCCACTGAGGCCTACGAACGCCCTTACCACATACAACTGAAGGAGAATTCCACACCTGTCATTCATCCGCAAGGATTACTCCCTAGGCCAAGCAGCAGGAGCTGCGACAAAAGCTAGAGAGCGCTAGGTTCAGCGAGACGGCATCATTATGGACGTTACCCGCTCACCAGAATGTGTGAACAGCTTAGTCATAACAGAGAAGAAACTAGGAAGAACGAGGAGCTGCCTATACATAGAGGCAACAAGGCCATCCGCAGGGAACACTACAAGATTCGTACTCCAGAGGATGTGCAGGCCGAACTAGAAGGAAAACACGTTTCTCAGACGATTCATCATACTGTACCTACGCACCTTCCATGCACACCGGGGAGGGGGAGGGGGCGCAAGAGGGTTTTACGAATGCACTTTTGGTATTTGTTCTGCTAGCGAGGTGTTTCAGCACCGTAATGACGTTCAAACCTTCAATAGCATGGCAAACGTTCGTGTCCTAGAGGATAATCTCATAACAGAGGAGACAAACAGTCAGGAGCACGACAAGGAGCTTCGCCAGGTGCAATAGTATCCAGCGCGCCAGAGAGAAGGATATTCTCCTCAGCCTCCAAAAAATGCGGTATGTAAGGTTGACAAAGTCAAATACATGGGGCACATAATATCCAGTGATGTAGTCCGCCTGGCGCCAGACACAGCGACGGTATTCAAGGATATGCACTCTTTGGCAAAACGCCTGAACTCCTGGCTGATGAAAGGCATGTTACGGCTAACAAGCTCTTGCGGAATACCATGCCACCACCCTCACTACATCTTTATCTCTTCCCACTTAAATATCCGCAATCCAAGCAATTTTGCTCGCGGAGCGGAGTGTCCAGACCATCACGAATTTACTAAAGAAAGCTGCCCACGAAAGAAAAATCCGCACCTGCATATTGGCTCTTCTGAATCTGCGAACTTCGCAGATTTTGTGGCTCAATTCTTCCTTAGAACCGTATTTGGTAAACAGCTTTGGACGAAGTTGCTCGCTCAGGTCTTGGGGGCAGATGCCAGAAAGCACGAGTCCGAGCTAGCAGTTAACTTATATTCATTGACAGAGCAGCAATCAAGGCAGAAGGCATAGTATGATCGGGGATGATCGGGCACGTCTGGCTCTTAGTCCTTTGCAGGTAGTGCAGGGGCGTAGCGTGACCTCTAGCAATAAGGGGATAAACTTCACGATGCAACGAGACACGCCCATTTTATGGACACGCCCGTTTTATTGGCTTCTAATCGGCTGATATGGTAGAATCAGTGGCAGATCCAGACTGGAAAAAGGGTAGTGTATATACTTTAAACAGCTTTGGTCCTCACACATATTTACAGTCGCAATATTCATGACCACGCCTACAAATGACGGTGTTATTTCCCAGTCTAGCCCATGCCAACACCCAAATTTGGCTCCCAAATTGACGACCATCTGCAACGTTGGTTAACATATGTAGTATGCAGTAGAAAGACAGGAAGGAAGAGCGCAGCTCACGACTTCTTGCATGCAATCTGTTTTAACCAAATATGGGTTTCGTCAAACTGAGTAACGACAGAGCTAGGATACAGACAGATGACATAACTAACACGTATACACGACCTACACCATCTACCATATCCAATCCGTGTCCAGGGTAAATGTATAGTAACTATTAGGAATGCTAGTCCTCTCAGAAGTTCATTTCTTGATTGTGTAGCTCGTTTGAGGAATTTAGCCTGACAGATGCCTCAACAAATCCAGGAATTCTTTCCACTATAAAATCTCATACTAAGCCCAAGACGAATACCTTTACGATATGCTATGTTTACAGACGTGTCTACTAACTACTAAACTTCTTTCAAATATCCACAAATGACCTCCATATGCAAGAACTGGAAATAATGATCTTCATCCACACAGTATCATTGGAACAACTTCCACCAAGTCGGCTAATGACACCACGCACAGCAGAATTTTTTATAGTCCAGCAACTCTTGGAGACACATGTTTAGTATTATGTCGTCTGCATAAGTCAAGCATCACAGGTAAAAGACTGCTATTTTAGCTCCGACACTGGAGATACTAAGCTGTGTAAAGATCATCTATGTAGAGATTGAAATGAGATGGAGACAAACACGCTCCCTGTCGTTCTTCATTTCCAACGTAATTAGTGAGAAACAGTGGGTGTTCCACTTAACAATCATTTTTTGACATGAATACCACTTGGCAAGAAATATAGCTAAATATACGGAGTACCTCTATCCAGTAACTTGTTAAACAGACACTGAACGGAAACTTTATCATATGCTTTTGATAAAACAAGAGCACGCACATATTTCTTTGTTACCATTTGGTCAGCAGTAGTTGACAGTCTTCTTCAAAAACGAAGGAACAATCTGAACATCCATGACCCTTTTGTTACTTTCCACATTGGGTGTAAATACTTTAGTTCTTTTGCATAAAACTACAGAGCTGGAAATACTCAATATGTGACTTTCGTGCTAACATGAATCACAAGATTGGAAACACTCACTAAACCACTATGTAATGACCCTTTCCTATACTCCATATGCAATAAGGTTTTGTAATGGAGACATCAAAAAATCAAGAAATGTTTGCGTTCAGGCCTTATGATTTTGCAGGAGCATTAGTAATGTGTACATGTGACATCCTAGCCTACGTAACATTTAGAAACTTGTGTGTATATAATAGAATTGGAATGTATTTCAAACTATTCTCTTCACCTGATTTACCTAATAATTTGAAACTGAAAACATTGAATCAAATCTCTATAAAATACTGTGCTGAGCAAATGTCTCACCACTCTTGCAACGATTCTACAGTTATTTCAACATTCTGAACATCTAAAATTTGAGTACGTATCAAATGCTTCCATAAACTCTGCTGCAGCGTTGTAGCAAAACTGGTAGTCTTCCTGCACAATTGTGTCATAAATTAGACAAGTAAGATGTACATTCTTGAATACTGTTACGACCACCTACCATTCTTGTAACAAAATCAGGATTGTGGATCCTCATTTGTTTGACAACTTGAAACACGTCCACCACTTGCTCTGTTTTTAGTCTGTCGATAATTACGCTGATAGCACAGTACGTGCCCGATCGACCAACCCCATTGCTATAATAAAGAAATAACAGACATTGAGGTTGGGATTCCTAGCATTCTTGCATGTACACGAGTTGCCTTACTTGCACATGACAATAAGAGGGTTGCTTTTTGCATTCATCTGTGCCCGCTCCACACGACCAATGATCTCAATCAGTGAAGAAGCTGACTGTGGAACTTGGTTGTTGTGCCAACTTGTGTAGTGGAATTGTGTCACAGTTCGTACTTCAGACTCCTAATGTCAAAGATTCACCCATTCTTTACCTTCATCAGTAAATTTTTGGACTAAAAGTCTGCAGGTAAGTCCATGAGGCTACACAGTAGTTAATTCGATGTATGTCATAACCATACATGTTATGAAGGTGTAGCCATGATTAAGTATACTAACTATCTACAACGGTAGTCTTCTACTGTGTGTAAACAAACCTATCACGCTTCCTGATGCAAAAACAAAGAAGTCTGGATAAGTTACCTACAAAACCAGCTAATCGTGGTAACTATGTCAAATTGCAATGCCAATGTAAAAGCAAAAGAGATTTCAAGTCAATCATCTGGACTAATCAATTTTGAAAGAACATCTGATGCTCTAACAAGTGCTGTCAACTGTACAAACCTTCTTATTTGCAACTTGCAGCTTTCGTATGATGTAATGTCCAAAATTCTTCTCCTCATCGAGAATAATGTTGAACATATCAAAATCTCCAGTTCCTTGGGATGGCCAGTATCGTGCACTCATCGTCTAGAGAACCGATAAATACACATTAATATCACTGTTTGCACCATATCAATTACGGACAATTCACCATTCCATCTTCATCCAGTTGAGACAGCATAACAATCACCTCACTTCCCTGTTCCCACACCATCCGCCAGAAGTCAGGTACCGTGTTTGTCACCGGCCCTTGTGTGGTGATATACATATTGTGATGAGTGTATCCCTAAACGTCAAATGAAGTGACTGTGAGTCTACTAAAAATTGTTATCACCTGTCACTTACATCCACATAGGTGGCATTGATGTATGTGCAATGTGAAGGACGACCAGCAACAGGATTCAGGTTGACCCGGTAATCATCAGCTGCATCGAGGAAGCAATGAAGTACAAAAGAGAGGACACAACATGGTCAGAGAACTATCCAGTACACTCCAAAAAGAACATCACTCACTGGGTATGAGGTCGGAGTAACGGTTCTTGTAGATATTCACTTGCTCTGAAGCAGCACTGTATCTGAATGACTTCTTAGGTGGGCTTACTTTATTCAACAACTGCAACAATACATTACAAATTTTATTCGATGCACTTCTAACTTAAACAGCATCGCCAGCATTCCACAATTGGGTGGCACAAATCATTGCTATGTTTAACATTATAATTATAGTTTTACCTGCTAGCTGACATGTATGCAGCAATTGCCATGGCCAAACATTTTCTGACACTTTACAAATCACGTATAACTTATGTTATCTCCATTTTATTGATATTATTATCAAAAGATATAGTTATTTACCAACAATACCATCATTGGGCAACAAAGTATGGAGCCACTTTCAATCAATACTAAACTCAGTTACAATATTTCATCACAGTGCAATTGTCAATTCTTCAAAACAGTTTAATGTCATGGACAAAGGCTCTGGACACAGTATGTTCGCACTTGCATTTGCATGACATTAACGCTCCCAAGTACCTACTGTTATCTATGGCATTTGAGGGAGAGAATGCTTGTTTGCTTTGCTTTTCTGTTTGATCAGATTACTCCAAGGATGAGTTTAGTCATTTGTAGGCTCGAGTGTCCAGCCGGTCATCTCCCCCCCCCCCCACGGCGGAGAAAGACTGGCTGGAGACATTCGCTACTCAAAGGAAACCGCTGCCTCTCTATCCTCCAATCAGGATGTTACACGTTTGGTTAGTGTTTGTGCATGCACGTGTATTCACGATAACTGCTGATAGCAATGCCAGTCGCTATTGGCTCTCTACTAATAGCTTTGCAACTGAGTAGTCAATTGCTTTTACCGTCTGATATCACAGTTTGTTAGCGTGTGAGCTACACCTGCATGTCGTCTTCTCCTTTGTCTTCCTTTTCGTACTTGGAGGAACAGGCAGCGCATGCAAAACAACTTCTAGTCGCTTAGGGAGTCACATGTTGCATGCACTGAACGAGTAGACCATCTACAAAGCGTGGTATTTGCACTCAAAGCAGGGCGACGTGCAGATCTCTAGGATTTGCAAACATTGCAGTCAACCTTTGGTTGGCCTCTGTTGTAAACTTTGAGTATTGCGCTCTTAGAAAAAAAGACAGACAATGAGAAGAGCTGGAAAGAGTCGACCTGTTGTTTGTAGACTTGGATGGCACGTGTCGAGACTACAGGTACTTACGTCAGAGCGAAATTACATTAGCAAAGAGCCAATAGAGACGTGCATCCCTATCGAGGATGCACAAACATTGAACGGCACTCTGATTGGAGAGTAGAGAGTCGGCGGTTTGTCTGAGTGGCTGGACACTCGAGCCTAAGTCATTTGGAGCAAAAATAAAGCTTCGGCACTTTTTCCTTTAAACTTCTTAGATAACTATATCCACCCAGATTGTAAAAGTGAAACATCAGATGCTGTGACCATGCCAAATGTAAACACTAACAGTAACACAAATGCAGTGTGATGACTGCAGCCTCAATTGCCTACATATTTACCTGAAAGACAGAGAATATTCATGAAGTCAAGATGGATTAATTATTATAATGTGCCATACACTTATTTTTTAGAACTCTTGAGAAACCTCAAGATATCATACATTTCCATGTGTCCAAAAAATTCTGGCCACAGCCGTATGTATGCAAGTGCATCTGCATGTCTAAATGTATTGTCATACACACTGGTGTGTGTTTGTGTGTGTGTGTGTGTGTGTGTGTGTGTGTGTGTGTGTGTGTGTGTGTGTGTGTGTGTGTGTGTGTGTGTGTGTGTGTGTGTAACAACTCCTTGAGACTATAATGATCCATGACTGGTTCAATTACAGAACGTCAGACATGACATTGAATTTTGGCATGCAAGTACTGATCCAATCCAGTACAAAGTAATTTGCATCACGGACACTGACAGCATCATTTAGCAACGTCAGCTCTCTTTACCAAAATCGATTCTCCTCCTGTACTTTTCCATTTTAGTTTTTGGTCATGAGAAGTCATTGCATATCACTTGTGACTACATAATCTTCAGTGTACAGAGCACATACCAATGCATCATAATCAATGCAAACATAACTGCATTAATTAAATTTAGTAACAACAGTTACACAAATCTCAGGGAAGCCTATGCCCTCAGCTACGTCAGCCACTAAATTATAGTCAAACTGGTCAAATTACCACAATACCTGGTGTTGATGGCGAATGCCACTAACTCCAACTGAATCATCTACTTTGTTCAGCTCTTGAATACAAGTACGTAGACTTGACGCTGGAATTTCGGTGTCACCACAAAGATAGTACTCCAAGATGGCATCATGGATAAATATGTACTGCGCCTGTTTACAGCATCACACATGTTGTTTACTTCTTTGCATCAAAAGACATAAGCAGAGAACCTCAGTTTGAACCATTGATGGTCGGCTCTGCCTCATCTCATAAACCAAGTTGAAAAGATCAATTTCTTTATCTTGTCTGATTTTCTCAATAGTGTAGTCAATTGCAATGTAACTTCCACTGCGGCCAACTCCAGCACTACACACAAACACAATAATTATTATGCAATGCATACATCAGCTGTACCACGTGGACATACCTGCAGTGCACAACTATTGGTACTGTTGACTTGCTTGTAATACAACATGACTGTACTCGTCGTAAAAACCGAAGAAGAGGTGTTGCATGTCGAGGAACTCCATGATCAGGCCAATCGATGTAGTGAAATAGTTGTAGAGTCCGTGTTTCTGAACTGCCATCAGGTAACTCCTGAAACAACATCAAGATTCAAACATTCTGAATAAGTATTCACTACATGCCACATCTTATGCAATTACACCTTTTGTAGTGAGAAAGATCGGGAAATGCTTTCTGCAACGATCAGCTCGTGGTCAAGTGTAACTGCAATAGAATCATACACATCGCTGCTATCAGGCCAATATTGATGACATTTCACCTAACAAAACAGTTACTAAAGACTAGACTCTTAATGTACAACTACATGTGACACTTCATACGCGCCCTTTCTCTTCCAAGTTAGTGAGCATTACCACAATGCCAACCTTCTCCTGCCAGATCATTCGCCAAAAGTCATCTGTTGTTGCCTCATTCGGACCTTGAGCAGCAATGTAGCCCTTTGGCTTCTTGTAAGCCTATGACAACAGATAATTGTATCTCATACATAACACTAAAGAGACTCCTGCAACACCTTTTCTTTTCCTTAGTATCATTTGTCTTTCAATTAATCAGTATGTCTAGGAGTTCTTCTGTCTATTTTCTGACTAGCAGAGTCTTGTGCTACTCTCAAATCCACAGATAGCAAACAGGCACTGTGGAAAGCACCAGTTAGGACCAAGTAAAAACTAAAAAGTAGCAAAATCTTAGAGGCACACCCAAAGTTGAAGCTGGAGCTTACTTGAACTCTCGGGTGTTATAATCGAACAAGGACAGTAGACGCATCTTGAGTTTGTCAGAAAGCAAATCAATTAGTAACATGTGTTGGGAACAAGTTTTTGTACTGATGAAACAAATATTGAACTACTTTGCCATAGCAATGCTCATTATGTTTGCTGTATTTCATAAAAGAAAGTGGTACCAACTGACAAGCATGGAGGCAGCACCATTCGGGGCAGCTTCACTGCATCTGGCAAAGGAAAACTTGCAATAGTAAAAAGGAGGATCAATTATGTTAAATTTCAACAAGCTTTAGCTACAAAAATGCTGCTCTATCTATTTGTTAGCTCAGTCTTGATCCAAACTGGGTTTTACAGCAATACAAACCATACAAGCAAATAGAAATGTTCTTGGTTTCAGAAAAACACATTTCTGTTGTAGAGTGGTCAAGCCAGAGCCAAACTTAATTCTGATAGAAACAATTTGGAGAGATCTGTGACAGACACCTCAATCTTGTGGTCCCAAACTCTCGACGAGGTTGAAATATTTGTGCTGAAGAATAGGCTAAAAAGTCCTTTATTAAATTAAACTGATGCTGAAAGCTTATAGCATGATACAAAATTCACTGGGTTGATGTACTAGTAGCAATGGTGGAATTACCAAACACCAAAGAATGCCATACTATTGCAAATGAGGATGCTCACTGAACCGTGGTTCTCCTCAAACAGAACAATAGAGTAAACCATCCATATAATTTTTCTACTAACCAAGGAATTTGTAAATCGTTTTAAGTTCAATAACCAATAACCTATTCCTTTCTGAGCTGTCAAGCTAGTGTTTTGTACATCTTACTAAGGGGTTCACTTACTTTAAGAGCTCACTGTCTCTGTAAACGTCTGCTTTTTAATGATTAACCTTACATTTATATGTGAAGCATTGATGTAGTCTGATCCTGGAACCCCTTCAATTGCATTCAAAACAACACGACTGTGATCATCTGATACAAAATACACAAACAGTCATGCATCACTCACGCAATTACAAACTTTACTTAAGTACACTGACAAGAATATATGTTGCCATATCTGTTCTTCCCTACATTACACTCGAGCCTGGAAGCCTCTGCAGGGAACTTGTTAGTCTGCTTTTCTAGTAACTGCAAAAATAGCTTTGAATATATCCTTGTAATACCGACATTGCAGAATGCAATTGCTCACAGAATACTCTGCTGAAAATCCCTCATTTCGACTCTCATGCATCTCAGCAACATACTCTTCAAACTCAGCAACAGGAATAGGATCATGCTCTTCAGCTATGTCTAATACAAAGCCAAACCAACTTGACCTCATTTCAATCTTACTCAGTATTTAATGTCTGTTACCTTCAGCTGATACTTCAACTCGCAACTTGACCTGACAGTGAGATGATCCTACTCTATTGGACACCTGGCAACGATACAGACCTGAGTCACTAACAGCTGCTCCAATAATCTGCAGTGATCCATCTGGTAAGATTTTGATGCGATTGTCACTACCAGGTAGATCCCGTCCACCAAACCGCCAAGTAACCTTTGCACGTGGATATCCAGTAGTTTCTACCTCAAGTAACACACAATTTCCTACTAAGCCAACTACTTCACTGGTTGGAACCACTACGATTGGCTTCACAAAGTTTGCCATTACAACTACACACAAATTTCAAAAGTCAATCAAATTATCAAACCCACTTGATTCCCTACCATCGCCATCAGCAGCTGCATTTTCATAAACAGTTTCCCTACTATATTTTTGCTTGCGGCTCTTCATTCTTGATAAAATAGTAAGTCATTTAAAGAAAAATGGTTAAACCAAACGCATACCTGTGCAAAATGAAAAGAAGTAGAATGGCAATGACAACAATCACAATAATTGCCACCACAACACCAGCAATTACTCCATCATTACTGCTAGATGAAGACGTAACTGATGTGGCTATAAAGAGTACATAAATGCTCCATAAAATTTAAAATATATCTACAAACATGCAATACAACACAACACAAATATACAGCACAAGAATAGAGTCACACCACACACACACACACACACACACACACACACACACACACACACACACACACACACGCACACATGCACACATGCACGCACATACACATGCACGCACGCATGCATACACACACACACACACACACACACACACACACACACACACACACACACACACACACACACACACACACACACACACACACAAACACAGAAAAACAAACCTGCGGTTTGTGGTTCAGTAAAAGAAAACAACTGCACATATGCAAAATATGGCTGTCAAATAAGCAACAAATCACACAGTATTTGCTATAGCATGCATACCAACTGTTCTGCTGACACAGTGACAGCCTTTACAACAACAGCATAAGTTGTTTCCTCTTTCAAAGGCTCATTGGTGTAATTTCCAATCACTTTGCCATTTCCGATATCAAACAGTACATATGATTCCAATTCTTCATATGACCAATGAGCCGTAATATATGGTGTCAGTGCAGAAAGATTAGGTGAGTACCCTTTGATTGTTGCTAAATTAAAACGAGCTTCACTTTCACTTGAACCTCTTGGAATTTCAGCAACAAGCAGCTGAACATAGCTAACAAACAATTACACATA
Source organism: Corticium candelabrum (assembly GCF_963422355.1). Lineage (NCBI taxonomy): Eukaryota > Metazoa > Porifera > Homoscleromorpha > Homosclerophorida > Plakinidae > Corticium > Corticium candelabrum. Next base: position 2,036,141 of record NC_085094.1, read on the forward strand.
ACAAATGTCTGTACCCCATTGACTTCAGACATAGAAGTACTCAATATCTCCATTGTCATCTATTGGGCGGGTAAGGTTCACTGTAATCGTTGTTTTCGAAGACTTGACAATGACAAGTGGAAAAGGTGTACTTGGTCCTAAACAGCAACAGATATACAAGACTCAAATTTTAATTCAAGCTATTTTTTAGAAAAAAATTCTTAATTTGCAGTTTTCAAACCTGCTAACCATAAAGGAGCTCAGGTTGACAACTACATTTCAGTTCATTTACAAAGCATACATACAGTACAATGAAAAGAACGTTACACATAGTATTACTGCACCAGATGCAGAGCTGCCACACTTAAAAAACATACACAGGTTAGCTCTGTAGTATATTTTAGGTCTGTACCCCATTTTTAAAGATCACATTTATCCTGTTAGAACCAAGCCCACCATTCGTAAATCATATCACAGATCCACAAAACAGAAACCTGCAGTTTACTCAACAATAACTACAAAGTGAAGATAACGACAACGATGATGCTGAGGGACATGTAAACATGTCACACAAAACATAGCATCAAATCAACACAACATTTCCTTGGCTAAAATGTTTAGTGGAGTTGTTATGTCTGGGTCCATAAAAAGTTGGTATGCATTAAACAACCCTACACATTTGGTAAGAACTAAAGTGTTGTTGTTACGTAGAATAAGTAAAGGTAGAAATGGCAGCTGAGCCATGCAGATTTCACCACATTTGAACTACCTAATATGTGCATAGAGTTGACTAGCAGAGATAATTCCAAATTTAAAACAAAAAATAAGCTCTGTTTTCAACCTTCCTTCCACAGCTATCAGCCCTTCAAAGAACTGTTTCAAAGTAAAGAAGATATTTTGCTTCAAAGTAATCTACTTGTAAAATCTATCTAAAATCATACAGTCTCATATAACCACAAATTCTGGCCATAACACTGCTAAAATAGTTTGTAGTCGTCAAAGTAACAAAATCTATGACATATGGGACACAGAAGTCACCACTAGTTACCTAAAGGCTAGTTCACAATATTGACAGCAACGTCAACATCAATGCAAACAATAGGCATGAATCCTGTTCCAGTGTCAGCATCAGTGTCAAGATCAAAGGATGAAGCCTCCATTGAGGCAGTGCCTTTGAAGTTTGACGCTCAGCTGAGCATCAGCATCATTTGTGACGTTAAGTTCCCTTTAATTGTAGTGAGTCAAAAAGAGATGTTAGCTTTCAAGTTTGACGCTGGAGTCAGATATTTTCTGTTGTTAATTTCAAAAATACTCCAGTAACAAACTAAACTGCCCTAATTCAAGCATGAAATTAGATTGATAAGAAACATTCATAAACGGTTGGAGGTATGATGTGGCAGGAAAGGGTCTGGCTATGCAAAACTACTCTGCACCCATCCTCTAAAGTTGCCACATACAACCAAACGCAACTACTGCCCCATGAACACTTTGCTTGCATCAAGTAGGTGGAATTCCTGAGAATGATATAGCCATAGTCACACATCCACATCCACAGTAACATAAACTGGACATGGTTAATGCAATTTAGGTACACTACTTGCTCAGTCGCATGACTTATACACATCATTTATCTTAAGGCTCATAGCTGAAACTACTGCTTAATGAACAAAGCAAAGACACATACCGGTTACCCGGGTACATACCTGTTGGTTTAGTTGTTGTCTGTTTAGTTGCACTGGGTCTACTTTCTCCTTTTACAGTAGATGCAGTAACATTGAACTTAAACGCAAATCCTGAATGAAGATTGTCAAGTCGAGTGTGGTTAGATGGATCTGAGCCGTTCACCTCAACCTGACCAATTTGACTAATAACTGTGCCACTGCTAAGTGTTCTATTTCCTCTATAATAAATCTATCATACAAAACAAATGTAATAACATATTTGCTCAAAAGCAATAGTAAAACTTACTGTATATTTCTGAAGAATACCACGAGAATATTCTGGTGAATGCCACCACAAATAAACACTACTGCTACCAACGTCACCAATTTGAAGATCTTGTGGATTAGTGGGAACTGAAAGTGTCAATTTTAACACAATTTACTTCTTACAACAACACTGAAGTAATAAAGAAAACCACATTGGAAAATTTACCTCTACAAGATTACTCTTACTCAAAAGTTGTGCACCAATTTTAAACAATGCATTGCCAAATAACCCTTTTCCCTGGTTTGGCTGTCATTCACTCGAAGCTGTGCACTGATAGTACAGCTTGCATCACCAAGAACCACACCTACATCTTAGTTAGTAATGTTCTTGTGCTCTAATGCAAGTAGCTTTCTGTTGTGAGTAAAGTTAGACAACTTGCAATTGCCTACCTTTCCCAAGAGTAAAGAGATGCTTGCTAACCAAACAGCTGCTATGTACAAAATACTTTCATAGTGTGTGTGTGGTGTGTGTGTGTGTGTGTGTGTGTGTGTGTGTGTGTGTGTGTGTGTGTGTGTGTGTTTGTGTGTGTGTGTGTGTGTGTGTGTGTGTGTGTGTGTTTGTGTGTGTCATCAAGTAGATTTACTCACATGACTGCTAAAGCTCTCAATTTACAACATAGATAAGATTTGAATCATACGAGGAAGTGTTTAAATTAGCTCGTTTTTGCAAAAAGTTCCAGTTGCAAGAAAATCCTGAATTATTAATCCAAATTCCTTGTGTGCACATACGCAGGTGTAAGTTAGTCTGAATGCGATGTGTGATCGATAACCCATAAGATTTCATTGAAAAATACAATCTTGACACAACAACAACAACAACAACAAAAAAGCGAGTCGAAGTGCATCACTACACCTATCTATCTTGATATATCATGTGACACATGTCATTGCAAGGTACACAACATGCACAGGCTTGCAATAACAGTCCCTGCAGAGGGTTAGGCACTTTAGTGCTCTTTCATTAGTAGTAATCCACACAAGATGTAAACAAACCAAATAAAGTCCCAAGGCATTCAACGTATATACTATACATAAAATGATGTGAATAAATTGTGGTATTGACAAAACTGCAAAACTATCAGATTTAAACTGAACAGCACCCAAGCAAGCTGTTACCGTATAAAATAGATTATTGGCAGGGAATTTATTCCTGTGAATTTTCAAGTGAGCTCCAATCTAAAACCCACCATTTGGCCACCAGGATATACAGTGATGTCACGTTAGTGTCATCACCGATGTGCATCAGGCATCATGGCAATGTGGCGGTACGTTGCATGGATGAGGCCACAACATAGTACATAACCCCTGCTTGCCGTGTCTGTTGTGCCTACCCTGTTTATCAGGGAAGTTACACATGAGAATGAGGCCGTGAAGCTATCGATGAAGCAGGAAGAGTCATGCAGGTTCCATTCTTCGCACTGACACAGCAATTTATCAAAGCAGTAGTTGAAGACCAGTGCGTTAAGGAGTGATGGCCACGGACACAGCTGTCAATTGGGTATACGGTACATATAAATTATCCAACGATGTCCAACCACCAAAATAAAATCTGCCAATATGCTTTCTTTGTCTATTTCTTAGCAAACTGCCAAAACAAATTGCTGCCAATGTTTCACCTTATACAGTATATAAAGCATCCATTAAAGCAAACACCAACCAAAAGGCCACTGGTGTTACAAGTCAAATAAAAAAATTCAGTGTATAGTTCTAAAATAATCAAAAATATTTGATATACTGTATGATTACAAGTTAATCAGACTCACTTGCTTGGTCTGTTTTGCCAGTGGTAGATGTACTCAGGTTTCCCGCTCTTACTGTTACTGCCTTCACCTGAAAACACAACACAAGCAAATAACATAACTACATTGCTTGATCCCCAACTGCTGCATTACTGCAACATGATAAGACGTAAAGGCCGTCAGATTTTGAAGAACCACTTCAGTAATGGATGAACCAGTGTCATGTTTCTTTGCTGCACTAGGAGGCCAGGCAACAGATGCCAAACTATAATGCACAATGTACGATCGAATAATTCCATTCTGTTGCAAAGGAGCATTCCAGGTAATCTTCAAAGAATCAGCCTTATCCAAAACAAGGCTTGCAGTGACATTCGTCGGCATCAAAGGAGCTGCAAACATACAATGCGATGTAAGTCTTAAGACCCTCTTGATGTACACACTATTCATATATACCTCCTTCAGCTGTCACAGCTTCTATTACTCTGCTGCCATTTCCAACAATATCCTTAGTGCCAATCTTGTTAACTGCATGAAGCTGTAGTCTGTATATTGTATATGGTTGCAAGTTGCTCACAACTCCCGATGTCACATTACCATCAAATTCCCAAAACTGAAGTGAAACGCTACGTCTAACTTTTTGTTCATGCTGCCATTTAGGCATAACATATAGAAAATAAACTCTGTAGCTTTGAATGATTCCATTCGGTACCTCGGGATGACCCCACGACAAATTAATTGAACTTGGTGATACTGACTGTTCATCAGAGCTGAAATTTAGTGGAGCGCTGGAAACTAATTGTAAATACACAAGCAGAAGATGTTTATCAAAATTAACTATACATGCATTGCAATCTTACCGCCAGGTGGTGATTCAAACATCTTGGTGACACTATCACCCGTGCCAATAGCATTAACAGCTACAATCTGTACATGGTATTGCTCATAAGGCTTAAGATCTGATAAGTTTGCCTGAAGACTCATGTTGGAAGAAATATTCTCAGCCGGTTGGTTTAAAGCATTACCAACCACAGCATATGAAACCAAGTAGTACAAGATGGGACTAAAGTAGTCGCAAGGAGGAGACCATAAGACAGTTACCAAACCAACGTCTTGGTGTACAATCGAGACACTGCTGCTATCCACAACACCAGGACGACCTACAAACCCACAATACAATTAACTGTCACAATGCTACCAATTGACTATTTCAGAGCAACTCTAAGCACTTGTTTTTGCAAATTCTCAATGTGTGCAAATTTCAATGCAATGGTCACTGCGACAAATCATTAGAAAGTCAACATTACCTATTTCAACTAAATTTATAAAGTACAAAAACAGTGATTCCTTTTTATCATAAACAAGTTGATCAGTTTCTCGCTTGTGTTGCCATATATATCAACATAATTGTTTCAAATTAGAATAGCATGTGACAAACTGCAACAGGCTTTAGCACTGTGTTTACATACAAAACTGACCTGCATATACCACATTGCTCAAAAAATTTGGTTTTATTATTCAATATACTTTAAGTGCAATGTCTAAATAAAATTGACATTTATTTATTGTTTGCGTTCACATAGCCATGACAGTGTAAATGCTGCAGGCTTTGCTACTTCACTAAACAAGACAACACTTACTAGTAAGCATCCCACACTACGAGAAACCTTCTAACAATAGCTATACCTACTTTCAATGGCATGCCATTAATATAATTGAATTTTACTGGAAATTGCTGCATAGGTCAAACACATTCTCAAGAAGAAAGGCAGCCATCAATATAGTGAATAAAGTAGTTAAATTGTAAAGCCGCTCACAGTAAGATGTACTAACTAACAGATGTCATGGATTGTTCATCAGAGCAGAAGAAAGAATATCATACCAGAGAGGCACCTAAAAAGCAATACCACAGAGGTACATACAAAGCAATGGCACATACAAAGGCTAGCAAAACAGTTTATGGTCCAGAGTTCCAGCCAGGTGTAACTGAGTAGCAAAGTTCTTGCATCAATATAATTTTGTTACTCATCAAACATGTACAATAGCGCTGCTCATAGCAACACTCTTTCCTAAGTGCAACATGTAAACAAAAGCAGTGTCTATTCAAAGGCAGCCTTTATAAACAAAAATGTATATATAATGATTTACACTCAAGCAAATCACAACTGTGCCTAATGGAACATTAACTGTAAGCCATCTGCCCATCTCCATCCAGTCCAATGTCCATCCAGTAATCTCTCCCATGTCCACCCATCCATCTTACACTTGTAAGAATTAGATTAGTAATTGCTTTATACTGTGAACAATACTTTGCACCATGCAATTTAATTGCATAAAATCTACACAACAACACACTCTGAAACACACACACACACACACACACACACACACACACACACACACACACACACACACACACACACACACACACACACACCACGCAAGCACGCACGCACACAACACACACACACACACACACACACACACACACACACATGCACACACACACACACACACACACACACACACACACACATGCATGCACACTCACACACACACACACACACACACACACACACACACACACACACACACACACACACGCACCCAGCACACACATGCAGCACACAAACACTCATGCAGTCCTATTAATCTAATTAACCAATTACATGTCTACATTTGTTGACATTGAATGTCATTCAGTGATTCACTTCTGCATTGGTGTAAAACCAAATCATCACTTTATGCACAACGTATGTAACTATGAATCTTAGATACAATAAACACTGCCAGCACTACAGTTGCTGTACAGCTTCTAAACAAAGATGATTTCCACGTCCATCACGTCTCATCATCTAGACAAAGTTTCTATTTCCAACACACAAGCTACTGTATTTCCTGACAGAGACCAAATAGCTGTTTACATCTGTTGGCTGCTAGCCGGCCTAAGTAGAAATAAAATGAAACCCAAAAATTAGTTTTAATTATGAGCAACATTTTAGCTTTACCCTTTTTCCTAGATCTGAGGATTAATATGACTATACTCACTGCAAATATAACACACATGCCCTGCACATGCTATCTGCAACTCATAATGTAATAATCTTTACAAATACAGGCAACAAAGAAATAACACTGTAACTTGTTTTCATTTGTCACAGTAATTGTTTCATTAGCATACTTACCTAAAACAAAGACAACTGAGGGCTTAGACAATACATTAGCAACTCCACAAAAGTAATGTCCAGAATCCTCCCTGCCAACTCGGATGGTGAGGTTTGATGTACTTGTAGAATTGTCAAATGTAACTTTGTCATCGCTAATCGGTGGCCTTCGTTCTTCATCACATACGTTATTAATCCGAAGCCATGTTACAGATGGCAATGGGTTGCCAACAACAGTGCATAACAAAGTAAGCAGCTCTCCCTCTTTGACCTCAACTTCTTTAGCAGGAGGTTTAGTAATCGACGGAGAAACTAAATGACACAAAATTGTAAATCTATGCAAAACAAAATCATAACATCTACATGTAATTTCAATAATAATATTTAGATGGTTATATTGATTCTAATAAACAGCTAAGACTCACAGAGGACAACAGACACAGAACCAAGACAGAAATTAAACACTGAACCTACAGAACCTAAAATCACAAAAGTTGACAAGAAAAGTCTGACAATACCTACATTTGACATCAACCAAGACTTCATATGAGCAATCTCTGTGTGTGACAACCCCTGGTCTATTCTCAGCACAACAACTGTAGTATCCAGAGATAGACCGATTCACACTGTCTATTTCTAAATCACTGTTGAGCACATTGCTAAGCAACGTCACACTCTTGGCAGAAATATTAGTAAAATTGTTATTCATATCAGCTCGATAATGCCATGTAAGAGAAGGTAGTGGACAGCCAACTGCACCACATGACATATTCAACCTTTCCCCTTCCTGAATAACTATTGTAGAAACAGTCGGTTTCGCCGTCAGATGACTCTTCACTGCAACAATCAACCACATCAAAGTAACAAGCTAAACAGAACAGACAAAATCTCACATCCCACTGTAGCTGCTGATGAAACAAAACAGCTATAATTTCCACATTGTTCTTGTGTAACATCAGTTATTACAAGTCTGCTCATCACTGATGTTCCATTTAAATTCATTCGATCCTCAGACAAACGGCTCTTCAAAATATGACCATCTTTAAACCATTGAACAGATGCATTCACAGGATAGCCTGTGATTTCACATGACAAATTCAGTCTGTCACCATAACTGACTGCAATTGATTTAGGTGGAGATACAACTTCTTGCTCAACTACAAACCAAACACAGTTACATAAAACAATACCATATACATGTATTTTCTTATTGTATTAATATAATATATATTAATATAATACATTCAGTACAATATAAAAATTCCAAAACATACAGCTGACTGTGACTGATTCTTCAACAGCAGACCCATGATCATTAACTGCTCTGCAAGTGTACATCCCACCATGATCAATAGGATTAGCCTTCTCACTCACTACCAAAACAGAGTTCCTTTCTGTTGCTGATTGTGCAATTGTTTGTCCTAGAAATGTCTCGTTACGAAAGACCCAGTCAATGTCAGGATATGGATATCCTTCAGCACTGCATGTTAGGTTAATTCTCGAATCTCTGTTGTACAGCACACTTTGTGAGTGTGCCAGTATCTTTGCAGCCACTATCACATAAACATAGAAAACACTTTATACATCTTTATGTTAACAGTCAATGTCTCACCAAAAAGAAATCCTGATGATGCCTCAATGCCCTCATGTACCTCATCGTTGGCAGTGCAGGTGTACTTTCCAGCATTGCTAATGTTGGCTTTAGGCAAATAAAGCTTACTTGTCACTGACCTCAGTGATTCATTTCTTGTATTTACAGCCATCATAGTCTCATTTATGTCTCCAAGTGACCTTGTCCATGTCACATCGGGAAGAGGATAACCAATAGCACGACATGAAAACGAAAGATCCGTGGGACTGGTAAGGGACCTATTGGTTGGGCTGTCAACAATCTTGGGAAGTACTAATAACAAACATAAACAAAACTCAGTGAAACACGTCTTAACTTCAACATTCATTCTTAGTTCTGCCACCTTCCTCCTTTTCCAAAACGATCTACTGTACTTGTCTTTACCCACCCACCTACATCTCAACCATGTCTGGTGTGGTAGCTGCCTGTTTAGCTCCCTGTTTACCTGGATTTTTGTTTCTCTGCTTGCCTGCTTAAATAACTGTCCATTTGTCTAGCTGTCTGTCAAGATCAATCAATAGAATACATTCATTCAAATACAACACTATGCTAACAAAATTAAAGTGCTAAAATGCACATTGACATGACTAATTCAATGTCTGCCAGAAGATGTCAACTAAACAATTAAATAAACAATATTCCACAAATCTGGTTCAAATGAATCACTTTCAGGTATTGGTAAATTAACTTTAGGATAATTAACTGTTCCAATGATTCTTAGCAAAGTGATTCAAGTGTTTTGAGCACTGCCAAATAGTTTAATAATCCAATTCCTGAACATCTTTCAGTCCTGCAGCAAATAGCTGTCAAAGTGCTCAGAAAAAAAAGTAGAATAATTTCAAAGCTATACCTCCTAATAGGAATTTTGTTGTTTAACAGAGTTTCCCTCCTTGACATTGAAAACCCATTCACTAAGCAGCCACAACAGCCTTCATAAATTTCACACCAAACCCAAAGTTACTGATTGCCAAAGTTGAGCAATGCTATTGCATACGTTGACTTTCACAGTAA